>NW_027279561.1:0-193884 GCF_046629955.1 Centroberyx affinis | reverse complement strand
TAGAGGACGTATCAGATATTAAACTGATAAGAACAGATACTACACTTGATCTTAGCCAAAAGGCCGAGAAGCGATAACCCCCTGCCGTTGGCAGCACAAGGCCGCCCCTCCGGTCCGGCCCGTCCTCGTCGGGGTGTCGCAGTCTTTTACCATAACAATTGCTGGTGCTTAGCACCTCCGCCCACGGAGTCTCTGGCATTATCTGCCGACCGAGTTTTCTGTTTCCTTGCACAACTGTACAGGGCTCAGCCAAAGCGCTAAGCCCGCCAAAAATACCTTTAACTCTTTGGTGTTACTCTCCACGGAAGTCTTTAGTAAAAGGCGAAAGACTTGTACGTTATGAAGAGAAACCAGAGTAAGTACAGCCTCTCTCCGCAAGAGCGGCCAAAGACCCTAGTCGTCTCGGTCAACAGCTTCACGGTGCTCCCCCCTGTTTGGCTAGCTGCATAGCAAAGTACAGGCCACACCTTTGCTGGCACTCCACCCCGCCTTCTCGGGAGCCTGAGCCTAATCCAATCCGATGACCCGGAAATTCACCTCCGAGAAAACGCAGCACAGACTGCTTTGACCAGTTTCCAGGCGCACAAAAACGCCGTCCACTTTGTTCTTGGTCCTTCGGTCCGATATTAGATATTAGGTAGGACTTGCAGACTGGCTTTCCATGTTTTGAGATTTTGCTTTTCCACAGAGCGAGAGAAGGGTGCACCGTTCCCAGCGGCACTGCAATACCGGGTCGATGCGTGGAGCGAACGGAGCAAGCCCCTTTTTCGACTCCTGGTCCTAAAAATCCGTTTAATATGTTGTCCCCTTATAGAGGACGTATCAGATATTAAACTGATAAGAACAGATACTACACTTGATCTTAGCCAAAAGGCCGAGAAGCGATAACCCCCTGCCGTTGGCAGCACAAGGCCGCCCCTCCGGTCCGGCCCGTCCTCGTCGGGGTGTCGCAGTCTTTTACCATAACAATTGCTGGTGCTTAGCACCTCCGCCCACGGAGTCTCTGGCATTATCTGCCGACCGAGTTTTCTGTTTCCTTGCACAACTGTACAGGGCTCAGCCAAAGCGCTAAGCCCGCCAAAAATACCTTTAACTCTTTGGTGTTACTCTCCACGGAAGTCTTTAGTAAAAGGCGAAAGACTTGTACGTTATGAAGAGAAACCAGAGTAAGTACAGCCTCTCTCCGCAAGAGCGGCCAAAGACCCTAGTCGTCTCGGTCAACAGCTTCACGGTGCTCCCCCCTGTTTGGCTAGCTGCATAGCAAAGTACAGGCCACACCTTTGCTGGCACTCCACCCCGCCTTCTCGGGAGCCTGAGCCTAATCCAATCCGATGACCCGGAAATTCACCTCCGAGAAAACGCAGCACAGACTGCTTTGACCAGTTTCCAGGCGCACAAAAACGCCGTCCACTTTGTTCTTGGTCCTTCGGTCCGATATTAGATATTAGGTAGGACTTGCAGACTGGCTTTCCATGTTTTGAGATTTTGCTTTTCCACAGAGCGAGAGAAGGGTGCACCGTTCCCAGCGGCACTGCAATACCGGGTCGATGCGTGGAGCGAACGGAGCAAGCCCCTTTTTCGACTCCTGGTCCTAAAAATCCGTTTAATATGTTGTCCCCTTATAGAGAACGTATCAGATATTAAACTGATAAGAACAGATACTACACTTGATCTTAGCCAAAAGGCCGAGAAGCGATAACCCCCTGCCGTTGGCAGCACAAGGCCGCCCCTCCGGTCCGGCCCGTCCTCGTCGGGGTGTCGCAGTCTTTTACCATAACAATTGCTGGTGCTTAGCACCTCCGCCCACGGAGTCTCTGGCATTATCTGCCGACCGAGTTTTCTGTTTCCTTGCACAACTGTACAGGGCTCAGCCAAAGCGCTAAGCCCGCCAAAAATACGTTTAACTCTTTGGTGTTACTCTCCACGGAAGTCTTTAGTAAAAGGCGAAAGACTTGTACGTTATGAAGAGAAACCAGAGTAAGTACAGCCTCTCTCCGCAAGAGCGGCCAAAGACCCTAGTCGTCTCGGTCAACAGCTTCACGGTGCTCCCCCCTGTTTGGCTAGCTGCATAGCAAAGTACAGGCCACACCTTTGCTGGCACTCCACCCCGCCTTCTCGGGAGCCTGAGCCTAATCCAATCCGATGACCCGGAAATTCACCTCCGAGAAAACGCAGCACAGACTGCTTTGACCAGTTTCCAGGCGCACAAAAACGCCGTCCACTTTGTTCTTGGTCCTTCGGTCCGATATTAGATATTAGGTAGGACTTGCAGACTGGCTTTCCATGTTTTGAGATTTTGCTTTTCCACAGAGCGAGAGAAGGGTGCACCGTTCCCAGCGGCACTGCAATACCGGGTCGATGCGTGGAGCGAACGGAGCAAGCCCCTTTTTCGACTCCTGGTCCTAAAAATCCGTTTAATATGTTGTCCCCTTATAGAGGACGTATCAGATATTAAACTGATAAGAACAGATACTACACTTGATCTTAGCCAAAAGGCCGAGAAGCGATAACCCCCTGCCGTTGGCAGCACAAGGCCGCCCCTCCGGTCCGGCCCGTCCTCGTCGGGGTGTCGCAGTCTTTTACCATAACAGTTGCTGGTGCTTAGCACCTCCGCCCACGGAGTCTCTGGCATTATCTGCCGACCTAGTTTTCTGTTTCCTTGCACAACTGTACAGGGCTCAGCCAAAGCGCTAAGCCCGCCAAAAATACGTTTAACTCTTTGGTGTTACTCTCCACGGAAGTCTTTAGTAAAAGGCGAAAGACTTGTACGTTATGAAGAGAAACCAGAGTAAGTACAGCCTCTCTCCGCAAGAGCGGCCAAAGACCCTAGTCGTCTCGGTCAACAGCTTCACGGTGCTCCCCCCTGTTTGGCTAGCTGCATAGCAAAGTACAGGCCACACCTTTGCTGGCACTCCACCCCGCCTTCTCGGGAGCCTGAGCCTAATCCAATCCGATGACCCGGAAATTCACCTCCGAGAAAACGCAGCACAGACTGCTTTGACCAGTTTCCAGGCGCACAAAAACGCCGTCCACTTTGTTCTTGGTCCTTCGGTCCGATATTAGATATTAGGTAGGACTTGCAGACTGGCTTTCCATGTTTTGAGATTTTGCTTTTCCACAGAGCGAGAGAAGGGTGCACCGTTCCCAGCGGCACTGCAATACCGGGTCGATGCGTGGAGCGAACGGAGCAAGCCCCTTTTTCGACTCCTGGTCCTAAAAATCCGTTTAATATGTTGTCCCCTTATAGAGGACGTATCAGATATTAAACTGATAAGAACAGATACTACACTTGATCTTAGCCAAAAGGCCGAGAAGCGATAACCCCCTGCCGTTGGCAGCACAAGGCCGCCCCTCCGGTCCGGCCCGTCCTCGTCGGGGTGTCGCAGTCTTTTACCATAACAATTGCTGGTGCTTAGCACCTCCGCCCACGGAGTCTCTGGCATTATCTGCCGACCGAGTTTTCTGTTTCCTTGCACAACTGTACAGGGCTCAGCCAAAGCGCTAAGCCCGCCAAAAATACCTTTAACTCTTTGGTGTTACTCTCCACGGAAGTCTTTAGTAAAAGGCGAAAGACTTGTACGTTATGAAGAGAAACCAGAGTAAGTACAGCCTCTCTCCGCAAGAGCGGCCAAAGACCCTAGTCGTCTCGGTCAACAGCTTCACGGTGCTCCCCCCTGTTTGGCTAGCTGCATAGCAAAGTACAGGCCACACCTTTGCTGGCACTCCACCCCGCCTTCTCGGGAGCCTGAGCCTAATCCAATCCGATGACCCGGAAATTCACCTCCGAGAAAACGCAGCACAGACTGCTTTGACCAGTTTCCAGGCGCACAAAAACGCCGTCCACTTTGTTCTTGGTCCTTCGGTCCGATATTAGATATTAGGTAGGACTTGCAGACTGGCTTTCCATGTTTTGAGATTTTGCTTTTCCACAGAGCGAGAGAAGGGTGCACCGTTCCCAGCGGCACTGCAATACCGGGTCGATGCGTGGAGCGAACGGAGCAAGCCCCTTTTTCGACTCCTGGTCCTAAAAATCCGTTTAATATGTTGTCCCCTTATAGAGGACGTATCAGATATTAAACTGATAAGAACAGATACTACACTTGATCTTAGCCAAAAGGCCGAGAAGCGATAACCCCCTGCCGTTGGCAGCACAAGGCCGCCCCTCCGGTCCGGCCCGTCCTCGTCGGGGTGTCGCAGTCTTTTACCATAACAATTGCTGGTGCTTAGCACCTCCGCCCATGGAGTCTCTGGCATTATCTGCCGACCGAGTTTTCTGTTTCCTTGCACAACTGTACAGGGCTCAGCCAAAGCGCTAAGCCCGCCAAAAATACCTTTAACTCTTTGGTGTTACTCTCCACGGAAGTCTTTAGTAAAAGGCGAAAGACTTGTACGTTATGAAGAGAAACCAGAGTAAGTACAGCCTCTCTCCGCAAGAGCGGCCAAAGACCCTAGTCGTCTCGGTCAACAGCTTCACGGTGCTCCCCCCTGTTTGGCTAGCTGCATAGCAAAGTACAGGCCACACCTTTGCTGGCACTCCACCCCGCCTTCTCGGGAGCCTGAGCCTAATCCAATCCGATGACCCGGAAATTCACCTCCGAGAAAACGCAGCACAGACTGCTTTGACCAGTTTCCAGGCGCACAAAAACGCCGTCCACTTTGTTCTTGGTCCTTCGGTCCGATATTAGATATTAGGTAGGACTTGCAGACTGGCTTTCCATGTTTTGAGATTTTGCTTTTCCACAGAGCGAGAGAAGGGTGCACCGTTCCCAGCGGCACTGCAATACCGGGTCGATGCGTGGAGCGAACGGAGCAAGCCCCTTTTTCGACTCCTGGTCCTAAAAATCCGTTTAATATGTTGTCCCCTTATAGAGGACGTATCAGATATTAAACTGATAAGAACAGATACTACACTTGATCTTAGCCAAAAGGCCGAGAAGCGATAACCCCCTGCCGTTGGCAGCACAAGGCCGCCCCTCCGGTCCGGCCCGTCCTCGTCGGGGTGTCGCAGTCTTTTACCATAACAATTGCTGGTGCTTAGCACCTCCGCCCACGGAGTCTCTGGCATTATCTGCCGACCGAGTTTTCTGTTTCCTTGCACAACTGTACAGGGCTCAGCCAAAGCGCTAAGCCCGCCAAAAATACCTTTAACTCTTTGGTGTTACTCTCCACGGAAGTCTTTAGTAAAAGGCGAAAGACTTGTACGTTATGAAGAGAAACCAGAGTAAGTACAGCCTCTCTCCGCAAGAGCGGCCAAAGACCCTAGTCGTCTCGGTCAACAGCTTCACGGTGCTCCCCCCTGTTTGGCTAGCTGCATAGCAAAGTACAGGCCACACCTTTGCTGGCACTCCACCCCGCCTTCTCGGGAGCCTGAGCCTAATCCAATCCGATGACCCGGAAATTCACCTCCGAGAAAACGCAGCACAGACTGCTTTGACCAGTTTCCAGGCGCACAAAAACGCCGTCCACTTTGTTCTTGGTCCTTCGGTCCGATATTAGATATTAGGTAGGACTTGCAGACTGGCTTTCCATGTTTTGAGATTTTGCTTTTCCACAGAGCGAGAGAAGGGTGCACCGTTCCCAGCGGCACTGCAATACCGGGTCGATGCGTGGAGCGAACGGAGCAAGCCCCTTTTTCGACTCCTGGTCCTAAAAATCCGTTTAATATGTTGTCCCCTTATAGAGGACGTATCAGATATTAAACTGATAAGAACAGATACTACACTTCATCTTAGCCAAAAGGCCGAGAAGCGATAACCCCCTGCCGTTGGCAGCACAAGGCCGCCCCTCCGGTCCGGCCCGTCCTCGTCGGGGTGTCGCAGTCTTTTACCATAACAATTGCTGGTGCTTAGCACCTCCGCCCACGGAGTCTCTGGCATTATCTGCCGACCGAGTTTTCTGTTTCCTTGCACAACTGTACAGGGCTCAGCCAAAGCGCTAAGCCCGCCAAAAATACCTTTAACTCTTTGGTGTTACTCTCCACGGAAGTCTTTAGTAAAAGGCGAAAGACTTGTACGTTATGAAGAGAAACCAGAGTAAGTACAGCCTCTCTCCGCAAGAGCGGCCAAAGACCCTAGTCGTCTCGGTCAACAGCTTCACGGTGCTCCCCCCTGTTTGGCTAGCTGCATAGCAAAGTACAGGCCACACCTTTGCTGGCACTCCACCCCGCCTTCTCGGGAGCCTGAGCCTAATCCAATCCGATGACCCGGAAATTCACCTCCGAGAAAACGCAGCACAGACTGCTTTGACCAGTTTCCAGGCGCACAAAAACGCCGTCCACTTTGTTCTTGGTCCTTCGGTCCGATATTAGATATTAGGTAGGACTTGCAGACTGGCTTTCCATGTTTTGAGATTTTGCTTTTCCACAGAGCGAGAGAAGGGTGCACCGTTCCCAGCGGCACTGCAATACCGGGTCGATGCGTGGAGCGAACGGAGCAAGCCCCTTTTTCGACTCCTGGTCCTAAAAATCCGTTTAATATGTTGTCCCCTTATAGAGGACGTATCAGATATTAAACTGATAAGAACAGATACTACACTTGATCTTAGCCAAAAGGCCGAGAAGCGATAACCCCCTGCCGTTGGCAGCACAAGGCCGCCCCTCCGGTCCGGCCCGTCCTCGTCGGGGTGTCGCAGTCTTTTACCATAACAATTGCTGGTGCTTAGCACCTCCGCCCACGGAGTCTCTGGCATTATCTGCCGACCTAGTTTTCTGTTTCCTTGCACAACTGTACAGGGCTCAGCCAAAGCGCTAAGCCCGCCAAAAATACGTTTAACTCTTTGGTGTTACTCTCCACGGAAGTCTTTAGTAAAAGGCGAAAGACTTGTACGTTATGAAGAGAAACCAGAGTAAGTACAGCCTCTCTCCGCAAGAGCGGCCAAAGACCCTAGTCGTCTCGGTCAACAGCTTCACGGTGCTCCCCCCTGTTTGGCTAGCTGCATAGCAAAGTACAGGCCACACCTTTGCTGGCACTCCACCCCGCCTTCTCGGGAGCCTGAGCCTAATCCAATCCGATGACCCGGAAATTCACCTCCGAGAAAACGCAGCACAGACTGCTTTGACCAGTTTCCAGGCGCACAAAAACGCCGTCCACTTTGTTCTTGGTCCTTCGGTCCGATATTAGATATTAGGTAGGACTTGCAGACTGGCTTTCCATGTTTTGAGATTTTGCTTTTCCACAGAGCGAGAGAAGGGTGCACCGTTCCCAGCGGCACTGCAATACCGGGTCGATGCGTGGAGCGAACGGAGCAAGCCCCTTTTTCGACTCCTGGTCCTAAAAATCCGTTTAATATGTTGTCCCCTTATAGAGGACGTATCAGATATTAAACTGATAAGAACAGATACTACACTTGATCTTAGCCAAAAGGCCGAGAAGCGATAACCCCCTGCCGTTGGCAGCACAAGGCCGCCCCTCCGGTCCGGCCCGTCCTCGTCGGGGTGTCGCAGTCTTTTACCATAACAGTTGCTGGTGCTTAGCACCTCCGCCCACGGAGTCTCTGGCATTATCTGCCGACCGAGTTTTCTGTTTCCTTGCACAACTGTACAGGGCTCAGCCAAAGCGCTAAGCCCGCCAAAAATACGTTTAACTCTTTAGTGTTACTCTCCACGGAAGTCTTTAGTAAAAGGCGAAAGACTTGTACGTTATGAAGAGAAACCAGAGTAAGTACAGCCTCTCTCCGCAAGAGCGGCCAAAGACCCTAGTCGTCTCGGTCAACAGCTTCACGGTGCTCCCCCCTGTTTGGCTAGCTGCATAGCAAAGTACAGGCCACACCTTTGCTGGCACTCCACCCCGCCTTCTCGGGAGCCTGAGCCTAATCCAATCCGATGACCCGGAAATTCACCTCCGAGAAAACGCAGCACAGACTGCTTTGACCAGTTTCCAGGCGCACAAAAACGCCGTCCACTTTGTTCTTGGTCCTTCGGTCCGATATTAGATATTAGGTAGGACTTGCAGACTGGCTTTCCATGTTTTGAGATTTTGCTTTTCCACAGAGCGAGAGAAGGGTGCACCGTTCCCAGCGGCACTGCAATACCGGGTCGATGCGTGGAGCGAACGGAGCAAGCCCCTTTTTCGACTCCTGGTCCTAAAAATCCGTTTAATATGTTGTCCCCTTATAGAGGACGTATCAGATATTAAACTGATAAGAACAGATACTACACTTGATCTTAGCCAAAAGGCCGAGAAGCGATAACCCCCTGCCGTTGGCAGCACAAGGCCGCCCCTCCGGTCCGGCCCGTCCTCGTCGGGGTGTCGCAGTCTTTTACCATAACAATTGCTGGTGCTTAGCACCTCCGCCCACGGAGTCTCTGGCATTATCTGCCGACCGAGTTTTCTGTTTCCTTGCACAACTGTACAGGGCTCAGCCAAAGCGCTAAGCCCGCCAAAAATACCTTTAACTCTTTGGTGTTACTCTCCACGGAAGTCTTTAGTAAAAGGCGAAAGACTTGTACGTTATGAAGAGAAACCAGAGTAAGTACAGCCTCTCTCCGCAAGAGCGGCCAAAGACCCTAGTCGTCTCGGTCAACAGCTTCACGGTGCTCCCCCCTGTTTGGCTAGCTGCATAGCAAAGTACAGGCCACACCTTTGCTGGCACTCCACCCCGCCTTCTCGGGAGCCTGAGCCTAATCCAATCCGATGACCCGGAAATTCACCTCCGAGAAAACGCAGCACAGACTGCTTTGACCAGTTTCCAGGCGCACAAAAACGCCGTCCACTTTGTTCTTGGTCCTTCGGTCCGATATTAGATATTAGGTAGGACTTGCAGACTGGCTTTCCATGTTTTGAGATTTTGCTTTTCCACAGAGCGAGAGAAGGGTGCACCGTTCCCAGCGGCACTGCAATACCGGGTCGATGCGTGGAGCGAACGGAGCAAGCCCCTTTTTCGACTCCTGGTCCTAAAAATCCGTTTAATATGTTGTCCCCTTATAGAGGACGTATCAGATATTAAACTGATAAGAACAGATACTACACTTGATCTTAGCCAAAAGGCCGAGAAGCGATAACCCCCTGCCGTTGGCAGCACAAGGCCGCCCCTCCGGTCCGGCCCGTCCTCGTCGGGGTGTCGCAGTCTTTTACCATAACAATTGCTGGTGCTTAGCACCTCCGCCCACGGAGTCTCTGGCATTATCTGCCGACCGAGTTTTCTGTTTCCTTGCACAACTGTACAGGGCTCAGCCAAAGCGCTAAGCCCGCCAAAAATACCTTTAACTCTTTGGTGTTACTCTCCACGGAAGTCTTTAGTAAAAGGCGAAAGACTTGTACGTTATGAAGAGAAACCAGAGTAAGTACAGCCTCTCTCCGCAAGAGCGGCCAAAGACCCTAGTCGTCTCGGTCAACAGCTTCACGGTGCTCCCCCCTGTTTGGCTAGCTGCATAGCAAAGTACAGGCCACACCTTTGCTGGCACTCCACCCCGCCTTCTCGGGAGCCTGAGCCTAATCCAATCCGATGACCCGGAAATTCACCTCCGAGAAAACGCAGCACAGACTGCTTTGACCAGTTTCCAGGCGCACAAAAACGCCGTCCACTTTGTTCTTGGTCCTTCGGTCCGATATTAGATATTAGGTAGGACTTGCAGACTGGCTTTCCATGTTTTGAGATTTTGCTTTTCCACAGAGCGAGAGAAGGGTGCACCGTTCCCAGCGGCACTGCAATACCGGGTCGATGCGTGGAGCGAACGGAGCAAGCCCCTTTTTCGACTCCTGGTCCTAAAAATCCGTTTAATATGTTGTCCCCTTATAGAGAACGTATCAGATATTAAACTGATAAGAACAGATACTACACTTGATCTTAGCCAAAAGGCCGAGAAGCGATAACCCCCTGCCGTTGGCAGCACAAGGCCGCCCCTCCGGTCCGGCCCGTCCTCGTCGGGGTGTCGCAGTCTTTTACCATAACAATTGCTGGTGCTTAGCACCTCCGCCCACGGAGTCTCTGGCATTATCTGCCGACCGAGTTTTCTGTTTCCTTGCACAACTGTACAGGGCTCAGCCAAAGCGCTAAGCCCGCCAAAAATACGTTTAACTCTTTGGTGTTACTCTCCACGGAAGTCTTTAGTAAAAGGCGAAAGACTTGTACGTTATGAAGAGAAACCAGAGTAAGTACAGCCTCTCTCCGCAAGAGCGGCCAAAGACCCTAGTCGTCTCGGTCAACAGCTTCACGGTGCTCCCCCCTGTTTGGCTAGCTGCATAGCAAAGTACAGGCCACACCTTTGCTGGCACTCCACCCCGCCTTCTCGGGAGCCTGAGCCTAATCCAATCCGATGACCCGGAAATTCACCTCCGAGAAAACGCAGCACAGACTGCTTTGACCAGTTTCCAGGCGCACAAAAACGCCGTCCACTTTGTTCTTGGTCCTTCGGTCCGATATTAGATATTAGGTAGGACTTGCAGACTGGCTTTCCATGTTTTGAGATTTTGCTTTTCCACAGAGCGAGAGAAGGGTGCACCGTTCCCAGCGGCACTGCAATACCGGGTCGATGCGTGGAGCGAACGGAGCAAGCCCCTTTTTCGACTCCTGGTCCTAAAAATCCGTTTAATATGTTGTCCCCTTATAGAGGACGTATCAGATATTAAACTGATAAGAACAGATACTACACTTGATCTTAGCCAAAAGGCCGAGAAGCGATAACCCCCTGCCGTTGGCAGCACAAGGCCGCCCCTCCGGTCCGGCCCGTCCTCGTCGGGGTGTCGCAGTCTTTTACCATAACAGTTGCTGGTGCTTAGCACCTCCGCCCACGGAGTCTCTGGCATTATCTGCCGACCTAGTTTTCTGTTTCCTTGCACAACTGTACAGGGCTCAGCCAAAGCGCTAAGCCCGCCAAAAATACGTTTAACTCTTTGGTGTTACTCTCCACGGAAGTCTTTAGTAAAAGGCGAAAGACTTGTACGTTATGAAGAGAAACCAGAGTAAGTACAGCCTCTCTCCGCAAGAGCGGCCAAAGACCCTAGTCGTCTCGGTCAACAGCTTCACGGTGCTCCCCCCTGTTTGGCTAGCTGCATAGCAAAGTACAGGCCACACCTTTGCTGGCACTCCACCCCGCCTTCTCGGGAGCCTGAGCCTAATCCAATCCGATGACCCGGAAATTCACCTCCGAGAAAACGCAGCACAGACTGCTTTGACCAGTTTCCAGGCGCACAAAAACGCCGTCCACTTTGTTCTTGGTCCTTCGGTCCGATATTAGATATTAGGTAGGACTTGCAGACTGGCTTTCCATGTTTTGAGATTTTGCTTTTCCACAGAGCGAGAGAAGGGTGCACCGTTCCCAGCGGCACTGCAATACCGGGTCGATGCGTGGAGCGAACGGAGCAAGCCCCTTTTTCGACTCCTGGTCCTAAAAATCCGTTTAATATGTTGTCCCCTTATAGAGGACGTATCAGATATTAAACTGATAAGAACAGATACTACACTTGATCTTAGCCAAAAGGCCGAGAAGCGATAACCCCCTGCCGTTGGCAGCACAAGGCCGCCCCTCCGGTCCGGCCCGTCCTCGTCGGGGTGTCGCAGTCTTTTACCATAACAGTTGCTGGTGCTTAGCACCTCCGCCCACGGAGTCTCTGGCATTATCTGCCGACCTAGTTTTCTGTTTCCTTGCACAACTGTACAGGGCTCAGCCAAAGCGCTAAGCCCGCCAAAAATACGTTTAACTCTTTGGTGTTACTCTCCACGGAAGTCTTTAGTAAAAGGCGAAAGACTTGTACGTTATGAAGAGAAACCAGAGTAAGTACAGCCTCTCTCCGCAAGAGCGGCCAAAGACCCTAGTCGTCTCGGTCAACAGCTTCACGGTGCTCCCCCCTGTTTGGCTAGCTGCATAGCAAAGTACAGGCCACACCTTTGCTGGCACTCCACCCCGCCTTCTCGGGAGCCTGAGCCTAATCCAATCCGATGACCCGGAAATTCACCTCCGAGAAAACGCAGCACAGACTGCTTTGACCAGTTTCCAGGCGCACAAAAACGCCGTCCACTTTGTTCTTGGTCCTTCGGTCCGATATTAGATATTAGGTAGGACTTGCAGACTGGCTTTCCATGTTTTGAGATTTTGCTTTTCCACAGAGCGAGAGAAGGGTGCACCGTTCCCAGCGGCACTGCAATACCGGGTCGATGCGTGGAGCGAACGGAGCAAGCCCCTTTTTCGACTCCTGGTCCTAAAAATCCGTTTAATATGTTGTCCCCTTATAGAGGACGTATCAGATATTAAACTGATAAGAACAGATACTACACTTGATCTTAGCCAAAAGGCCGAGAAGCGATAACCCCCTGCCGTTGGCAGCACAAGGCCGCCCCTCCGGTCCGGCCCGTCCTCGTCGGGGTGTCGCAGTCTTTTACCATAACAATTGCTGGTGCTTAGCACCTCCGCCCACGGAGTCTCTGGCATTATCTGCCGACCGAGTTTTCTGTTTCCTTGCACAACTGTACAGGGCTCAGCCAAAGCGCTAAGCCCGCCAAAAATACGTTTAACTCTTTGGTGTTACTCTCCACGGAAGTCTTTAGTAAAAGGCGAAAGACTTGTACGTTATGAAGAGAAACCAGAGTAAGTACAGCCTCTCTCCGCAAGAGCGGCCAAAGACCCTAGTCGTCTCGGTCAACAGCTTCACGGTGCTCCCCCCTGTTTGGCTAGCTGCATAGCAAAGTACAGGCCACACCTTTGCTGGCACTCCACCCCGCCTTCTCGGGAGCCTGAGCCTAATCCAATCCGATGACCCGGAAATTCACCTCCGAGAAAACGCAGCACAGACTGCTTTGACCAGTTTCCAGGCGCACAAAAACGCCGTCCACTTTGTTCTTGGTCCTTCGGTCCGATATTAGATATTAGGTAGGACTTGCAGACTGGCTTTCCATGTTTTGAGATTTTGCTTTTCCACAGAGCGAGAGAAGGGTGCACCGTTCCCAGCGGCACTGCAATACCGGGTCGATGCGTGGAGCGAACGGAGCAAGCCCCTTTTTCGACTCCTGGTCCTAAAAATCCGTTTAATATGTTGTCCCCTTATAGAGGACGTATCAGATATTAAACTGATAAGAACAGATACTACACTTGATCTTAGCCAAAAGGCCGAGAAGCGATAACCCCCTGCCGTTGGCAGCACAAGGCCGCCCCTCCGGTCCGGCCCGTCCTCGTCGGGGTGTCGCAGTCTTTTACCATAACAGTTGCTGGTGCTTAGCACCTCCGCCCACGGAGTCTCTGGCATTATCTGCCGACCGAGTTTTCTGTTTCCTTGCACAACTGTACAGGGCTCAGCCAAAGCGCTAAGCCCGCCAAAAATACGTTTAACTCTTTAGTGTTACTCTCCACGGAAGTCTTTAGTAAAAGGCGAAAGACTTGTACGTTATGAAGAGAAACCAGAGTAAGTACAGCCTCTCTCCGCAAGAGCGGCCAAAGACCCTAGTCGTCTCGGTCAACAGCTTCACGGTGCTCCCCCCTGTTTGGCTAGCTGCATAGCAAAGTACAGGCCACACCTTTGCTGGCACTCCACCCCGCCTTCTCGGGAGCCTGAGCCTAATCCAATCCGATGACCCGGAAATTCACCTCCGAGAAAACGCAGCACAGACTGCTTTGACCAGTTTCCAGGCGCACAAAAACGCCGTCCACTTTGTTCTTGGTCCTTCGGTCCGATATTAGATATTAGGTAGGACTTGCAGACTGGCTTTCCATGTTTTGAGATTTTGCTTTTCCACAGAGCGAGAGAAGGGTGCACCGTTCCCAGCGGCACTGCAATACCGGGTCGATGCGTGGAGCGAACGGAGCAAGCCCCTTTTTCGACTCCTGGTCCTAAAAATCCGTTTAATATGTTGTCCCCTTATAGAGGACGTATCAGATATTAAACTGATAAGAACAGATACTACACTTGATCTTAGCCAAAAGGCCGAGAAGCGATAACCCCCTGCCGTTGGCAGCACAAGGCCGCCCCTCCGGTCCGGCCCGTCCTCGTCGGGGTGTCGCAGTCTTTTACCATAACAATTGCTGGTGCTTAGCACCTCCGCCCACGGAGTCTCTGGCATTATCTGCCGACCGAGTTTTCTGTTTCCTTGCACAACTGTACAGGGCTCAGCCAAAGCGCTAAGCCCGCCAAAAATACCTTTAACTCTTTGGTGTTACTCTCCACGGAAGTCTTTAGTAAAAGGCGAAAGACTTGTACGTTATGAAGAGAAACCAGAGTAAGTACAGCCTCTCTCCGCAAGAGCGGCCAAAGACCCTAGTCGTCTCGGTCAACAGCTTCACGGTGCTCCCCCCTGTTTGGCTAGCTGCATAGCAAAGTACAGGCCACACCTTTGCTGGCACTCCACCCCGCCTTCTCGGGAGCCTGAGCCTAATCCAATCCGATGACCCGGAAATTCACCTCCGAGAAAACGCAGCACAGACTGCTTTGACCAGTTTCCAGGCGCACAAAAACGCCGTCCACTTTGTTCTTGGTCCTTCGGTCCGATATTAGATATTAGGTAGGACTTGCAGACTGGCTTTCCATGTTTTGAGATTTTGCTTTTCCACAGAGCGAGAGAAGGGTGCACCGTTCCCAGCGGCACTGCAATACCGGGTCGATGCGTGGAGCGAACGGAGCAAGCCCCTTTTTCGACTCCTGGTCCTAAAAATCCGTTTAATATGTTGTCCCCTTATAGAGAACGTATCAGATATTAAACTGATAAGAACAGATACTACACTTGATCTTAGCCAAAAGGCCGAGAAGCGATAACCCCCTGCCGTTGGCAGCACAAGGCCGCCCCTCCGGTCCGGCCCGTCCTCGTCGGGGTGTCGCAGTCTTTTACCATAACAATTGCTGGTGCTTAGCACCTCCGCCCACGGAGTCTCTGGCATTATCTGCCGACCGAGTTTTCTGTTTCCTTGCACAACTGTACAGGGCTCAGCCAAAGCGCTAAGCCCGCCAAAAATACCTTTAACTCTTTGGTGTTACTCTCCACGGAAGTCTTTAGTAAAAGGCGAAAGACTTGTACGTTATGAAGAGAAACCAGAGTAAGTACAGCCTCTCTCCGCAAGAGCGGCCAAAGACCCTAGTCGTCTCGGTCAACAGCTTCACGGTGCTCCCCCCTGTTTGGCTAGCTGCATAGCAAAGTACAGGCCACACCTTTGCTGGCACTCCACCCCGCCTTCTCGGGAGCCTGAGCCTAATCCAATCCGATGACCCGGAAATTCACCTCCGAGAAAACGCAGCACAGACTGCTTTGACCAGTTTCCAGGCGCACAAAAACGCCGTCCACTTTGTTCTTGGTCCTTCGGTCCGATATTAGATATTAGGTAGGACTTGCAGACTGGCTTTCCATGTTTTGAGATTTTGCTTTTCCACAGAGCGAGAGAAGGGTGCACCGTTCCCAGCGGCACTGCAATACCGGGTCGATGCGTGGAGCGAACGGAGCAAGCCCCTTTTTCGACTCCTGGTCCTAAAAATCCGTTTAATATGTTGTCCCCTTATAGAGGACGTATCAGATATTAAACTGATAAGAACAGATACTACACTTGATCTTAGCCAAAAGGCCGAGAAGCGATAACCCCCTGCCGTTGGCAGCACAAGGCCGCCCCTCCGGTCCGGCCCGTCCTCGTCGGGGTGTCGCAGTCTTTTACCATAACAGTTGCTGGTGCTTAGCACCTCCGCCCACGGAGTCTCTGGCATTATCTGCCGACCTAGTTTTCTGTTTCCTTGCACAACTGTACAGGGCTCAGCCAAAGCGCTAAGCCCGCCAAAAATACGTTTAACTCTTTGGTGTTACTCTCCACGGAAGTCTTTAGTAAAAGGCGAAAGACTTGTACGTTATGAAGAGAAACCAGAGTAAGTACAGCCTCTCTCCGCAAGAGCGGCCAAAGACCCTAGTCGTCTCGGTCAACAGCTTCACGGTGCTCCCCCCTGTTTGGCTAGCTGCATAGCAAAGTACAGGCCACACCTTTGCTGGCACTCCACCCCGCCTTCTCGGGAGCCTGAGCCTAATCCAATCCGATGACCCGGAAATTCACCTCCGAGAAAACGCAGCACAGACTGCTTTGACCAGTTTCCAGGCGCACAAAAACGCCGTCCACTTTGTTCTTGGTCCTTCGGTCCGATATTAGATATTAGGTAGGACTTGCAGACTGGCTTTCCATGTTTTGAGATTTTGCTTTTCCACAGAGCGAGAGAAGGGTGCACCGTTCCCAGCGGCACTGCAATACCGGGTCGATGCGTGGAGCGAACGGAGCAAGCCCCTTTTTCGACTCCTGGTCCTAAAAATCCGTTTAATATGTTGTCCCCTTATAGAGGACGTATCAGATATTAAACTGATAAGAACAGATACTACACTTGATCTTAGCCAAAAGGCCGAGAAGCGATAACCCCCTGCCGTTGGCAGCACAAGGCCGCCCCTCCGGTCCGGCCCGTCCTCGTCGGGGTGTCGCAGTCTTTTACCATAACAGTTGCTGGTGCTTAGCACCTCCGCCCACGGAGTCTCTGGCATTATCTGCCGACCGAGTTTTCTGTTTCCTTGCACAACTGTACAGGGCTCAGCCAAAGCGCTAAGCCCGCCAAAAATACGTTTAACTCTTTAGTGTTACTCTCCACGGAAGTCTTTAGTAAAAGGCGAAAGACTTGTACGTTATGAAGAGAAACCAGAGTAAGTACAGCCTCTCTCCGCAAGAGCGGCCAAAGACCCTAGTCGTCTCGGTCAACAGCTTCACGGTGCTCCCCCCTGTTTGGCTAGCTGCATAGCAAAGTACAGGCCACACCTTTGCTGGCACTCCACCCCGCCTTCTCGGGAGCCTGAGCCTAATCCAATCCGATGACCCGGAAATTCACCTCCGAGAAAACGCAGCACAGACTGCTTTGACCAGTTTCCAGGCGCACAAAAACGCCGTCCACTTTGTTCTTGGTCCTTCGGTCCGATATTAGATATTAGGTAGGACTTGCAGACTGGCTTTCCATGTTTTGAGATTTTGCTTTTCCACAGAGCGAGAGAAGGGTGCACCGTTCCCAGCGGCACTGCAATACCGGGTCGATGCGTGGAGCGAACGGAGCAAGCCCCTTTTTCGACTCCTGGTCCTAAAAATCCGTTTAATATGTTGTCCCCTTATAGAGGACGTATCAGATATTAAACTGATAAGAACAGATACTACACTTGATCTTAGCCAAAAGGCCGAGAAGCGATAACCCCCTGCCGTTGGCAGCACAAGGCCGCCCCTCCGGTCCGGCCCGTCCTCGTCGGGGTGTCGCAGTCTTTTACCATAACAATTGCTGGTGCTTAGCACCTCCGCCCACGGAGTCTCTGGCATTATCTGCCGACCGAGTTTTCTGTTTCCTTGCACAACTGTACAGGGCTCAGCCAAAGCGCTAAGCCCGCCAAAAATACCTTTAACTCTTTGGTGTTACTCTCCACGGAAGTCTTTAGTAAAAGGCGAAAGACTTGTACGTTATGAAGAGAAACCAGAGTAAGTACAGCCTCTCTCCGCAAGAGCGGCCAAAGACCCTAGTCGTCTCGGTCAACAGCTTCACGGTGCTCCCCCCTGTTTGGCTAGCTGCATAGCAAAGTACAGGCCACACCTTTGCTGGCACTCCACCCCGCCTTCTCGGGAGCCTGAGCCTAATCCAATCCGATGACCCGGAAATTCACCTCCGAGAAAACGCAGCACAGACTGCTTTGACCAGTTTCCAGGCGCACAAAAACGCCGTCCACTTTGTTCTTGGTCCTTCGGTCCGATATTAGATATTAGGTAGGACTTGCAGACTGGCTTTCCATGTTTTGAGATTTTGCTTTTCCACAGAGCGAGAGAAGGGTGCACCGTTCCCAGCGGCACTGCAATACCGGGTCGATGCGTGGAGCGAACGGAGCAAGCCCCTTTTTCGACTCCTGGTCCTAAAAATCCGTTTAATATGTTGTCCCCTTATAGAGGACGTATCAGATATTAAACTGATAAGAACAGATACTACACTTGATCTTAGCCAAAAGGCCGAGAAGCGATAACCCCCTGCCGTTGGCAGCACAAGGCCGCCCCTCCGGTCCGGCCCGTCCTCGTCGGGGTGTCGCAGTCTTTTACCATAACAATTGCTGGTGCTTAGCACCTCCGCCCACGGAGTCTCTGGCATTATCTGCCGACCGAGTTTTCTGTTTCCTTGCACAACTGTACAGGGCTCAGCCAAAGCGCTAAGCCCGCCAAAAATACCTTTAACTCTTTGGTGTTACTCTCCACGGAAGTCTTTAGTAAAAGGCGAAAGACTTGTACGTTATGAAGAGAAACCAGAGTAAGTACAGCCTCTCTCCGCAAGAGCGGCCAAAGACCCTAGTCGTCTCGGTCAACAGCTTCACGGTGCTCCCCCCTGTTTGGCTAGCTGCATAGCAAAGTACAGGCCACACCTTTGCTGGCACTCCACCCCGCCTTCTCGGGAGCCTGAGCCTAATCCAATCCGATGACCCGGAAATTCACCTCCGAGAAAACGCAGCACAGACTGCTTTGACCAGTTTCCAGGCGCACAAAAACGCCGTCCACTTTGTTCTTGGTCCTTCGGTCCGATATTAGATATTAGGTAGGACTTGCAGACTGGCTTTCCATGTTTTGAGATTTTGCTTTTCCACAGAGCGAGAGAAGGGTGCACCGTTCCCAGCGGCACTGCAATACCGGGTCGATGCGTGGAGCGAACGGAGCAAGCCCCTTTTTCGACTCCTGGTCCTAAAAATCCGTTTAATATGTTGTCCCCTTATAGAGAACGTATCAGATATTAAACTGATAAGAACAGATACTACACTTGATCTTAGCCAAAAGGCCGAGAAGCGATAACCCCCTGCCGTTGGCAGCACAAGGCCGCCCCTCCGGTCCGGCCCGTCCTCGTCGGGGTGTCGCAGTCTTTTACCATAACAATTGCTGGTGCTTAGCACCTCCGCCCACGGAGTCTCTGGCATTATCTGCCGACCGAGTTTTCTGTTTCCTTGCACAACTGTACAGGGCTCAGCCAAAGCGCTAAGCCCGCCAAAAATACGTTTAACTCTTTGGTGTTACTCTCCACGGAAGTCTTTAGTAAAAGGCGAAAGACTTGTACGTTATGAAGAGAAACCAGAGTAAGTACAGCCTCTCTCCGCAAGAGCGGCCAAAGACCCTAGTCGTCTCGGTCAACAGCTTCACGGTGCTCCCCCCTGTTTGGCTAGCTGCATAGCAAAGTACAGGCCACACCTTTGCTGGCACTCCACCCCGCCTTCTCGGGAGCCTGAGCCTAATCCAATCCGATGACCCGGAAATTCACCTCCGAGAAAACGCAGCACAGACTGCTTTGACCAGTTTCCAGGCGCACAAAAACGCCGTCCACTTTGTTCTTGGTCCTTCGGTCCGATATTAGATATTAGGTAGGACTTGCAGACTGGCTTTCCATGTTTTGAGATTTTGCTTTTCCACAGAGCGAGAGAAGGGTGCACCGTTCCCAGCGGCACTGCAATACCGGGTCGATGCGTGGAGCGAACGGAGCAAGCCCCTTTTTCGACTCCTGGTCCTAAAAATCCGTTTAATATGTTGTCCCCTTATAGAGGACGTATCAGATATTAAACTGATAAGAACAGATACTACACTTGATCTTAGCCAAAAGGCCGAGAAGCGATAACCCCCTGCCGTTGGCAGCACAAGGCCGCCCCTCCGGTCCGGCCCGTCCTCGTCGGGGTGTCGCAGTCTTTTACCATAACAGTTGCTGGTGCTTAGCACCTCCGCCCACGGAGTCTCTGGCATTATCTGCCGACCTAGTTTTCTGTTTCCTTGCACAACTGTACAGGGCTCAGCCAAAGCGCTAAGCCCGCCAAAAATACGTTTAACTCTTTGGTGTTACTCTCCACGGAAGTCTTTAGTAAAAGGCGAAAGACTTGTACGTTATGAAGAGAAACCAGAGTAAGTACAGCCTCTCTCCGCAAGAGCGGCCAAAGACCCTAGTCGTCTCGGTCAACAGCTTCACGGTGCTCCCCCCTGTTTGGCTAGCTGCATAGCAAAGTACAGGCCACACCTTTGCTGGCACTCCACCCCGCCTTCTCGGGAGCCTGAGCCTAATCCAATCCGATGACCCGGAAATTCACCTCCGAGAAAACGCAGCACAGACTGCTTTGACCAGTTTCCAGGCGCACAAAAACGCCGTCCACTTTGTTCTTGGTCCTTCGGTCCGATATTAGATATTAGGTAGGACTTGCAGACTGGCTTTCCATGTTTTGAGATTTTGCTTTTCCACAGAGCGAGAGAAGGGTGCACCGTTCCCAGCGGCACTGCAATACCGGGTCGATGCGTGGAGCGAACGGAGCAAGCCCCTTTTTCGACTCCTGGTCCTAAAAATCCGTTTAATATGTTGTCCCCTTATAGAGGACGTATCAGATATTAAACTGATAAGAACAGATACTACACTTGATCTTAGCCAAAAGGCCGAGAAGCGATAACCCCCTGCCGTTGGCAGCACAAGGCCGCCCCTCCGGTCCGGCCCGTCCTCGTCGGGGTGTCGCAGTCTTTTACCATAACAATTGCTGGTGCTTAGCACCTCCGCCCACGGAGTCTCTGGCATTATCTGCCGACCGAGTTTTCTGTTTCCTTGCACAACTGTACAGGGCTCAGCCAAAGCGCTAAGCCCGCCAAAAATACGTTTAACTCTTTGGTGTTACTCTCCACGGAAGTCTTTAGTAAAAGGCGAAAGACTTGTACGTTATGAAGAGAAACCAGAGTAAGTACAGCCTCTCTCCGCAAGAGCGGCCAAAGACCCTAGTCGTCTCGGTCAACAGCTTCACGGTGCTCCCCCCTGTTTGGCTAGCTGCATAGCAAAGTACAGGCCACACCTTTGCTGGCACTCCACCCCGCCTTCTCGGGAGCCTGAGCCTAATCCAATCCGATGACCCGGAAATTCACCTCCGAGAAAACGCAGCACAGACTGCTTTGACCAGTTTCCAGGCGCACAAAAACGCCGTCCACTTTGTTCTTGGTCCTTCGGTCCGATATTAGATATTAGGTAGGACTTGCAGACTGGCTTTCCATGTTTTGAGATTTTGCTTTTCCACAGAGCGAGAGAAGGGTGCACCGTTCCCAGCGGCACTGCAATACCGGGTCGATGCGTGGAGCGAACGGAGCAAGCCCCTTTTTCGACTCCTGGTCCTAAAAATCCGTTTAATATGTTGTCCCCTTATAGAGGACGTATCAGATATTAAACTGATAAGAACAGATACTACACTTGATCTTAGCCAAAAGGCCGAGAAGCGATAACCCCCTGCCGTTGGCAGCACAAGGCCGCCCCTCCGGTCCGGCCCGTCCTCGTCGGGGTGTCGCAGTCTTTTACCATAACAATTGCTGGTGCTTAGCACCTCCGCCCACGGAGTCTCTGGCATTATCTGCCGACCGAGTTTTCTGTTTCCTTGCACAACTGTACAGGGCTCAGCCAAAGCGCTAAGCCCGCCAAAAATACCTTTAACTCTTTGGTGTTACTCTCCACGGAAGTCTTTAGTAAAAGGCGAAAGACTTGTACGTTATGAAGAGAAACCAGAGTAAGTACAGCCTCTCTCCGCAAGAGCGGCCAAAGACCCTAGTCGTCTCGGTCAACAGCTTCACGGTGCTCCCCCCTGTTTGGCTAGCTGCATAGCAAAGTACAGGCCACACCTTTGCTGGCACTCCACCCCGCCTTCTCGGGAGCCTGAGCCTAATCCAATCCGATGACCCGGAAATTCACCTCCGAGAAAACGCAGCACAGACTGCTTTGACCAGTTTCCAGGCGCACAAAAACGCCGTCCACTTTGTTCTTGGTCCTTCGGTCCGATATTAGATATTAGGTAGGACTTGCAGACTGGCTTTCCATGTTTTGAGATTTTGCTTTTCCACAGAGCGAGAGAAGGGTGCACCGTTCCCAGCGGCACTGCAATACCGGGTCGATGCGTGGAGCGAACGGAGCAAGCCCCTTTTTCGACTCCTGGTCCTAAAAATCCGTTTAATATGTTGTCCCCTTATAGAGGACGTATCAGATATTAAACTGATAAGAACAGATACTACACTTGATCTTAGCCAAAAGGCCGAGAAGCGATAACCCCCTGCCGTTGGCAGCACAAGGCCGCCCCTCCGGTCCGGCCCGTCCTCGTCGGGGTGTCGCAGTCTTTTACCATAACAATTGCTGGTGCTTAGCACCTCCGCCCACGGAGTCTCTGGCATTATCTGCCGACCGAGTTTTCTGTTTCCTTGCACAACTGTACAGGGCTCAGCCAAAGCGCTAAGCCCGCCAAAAATACCTTTAACTCTTTGGTGTTACTCTCCACGGAAGTCTTTAGTAAAAGGCGAAAGACTTGTACGTTATGAAGAGAAACCAGAGTAAGTACAGCCTCTCTCCGCAAGAGCGGCCAAAGACCCTAGTCGTCTCGGTCAACAGCTTCACGGTGCTCCCCCCTGTTTGGCTAGCTGCATAGCAAAGTACAGGCCACACCTTTGCTGGCACTCCACCCCGCCTTCTCGGGAGCCTGAGCCTAATCCAATCCGATGACCCGGAAATTCACCTCCGAGAAAACGCAGCACAGACTGCTTTGACCAGTTTCCAGGCGCACAAAAACGCCGTCCACTTTGTTCTTGGTCCTTCGGTCCGATATTAGATATTAGGTAGGACTTGCAGACTGGCTTTCCATGTTTTGAGATTTTGCTTTTCCACAGAGCGAGAGAAGGGTGCACCGTTCCCAGCGGCACTGCAATACCGGGTCGATGCGTGGAGCGAACGGAGCAAGCCCCTTTTTCGACTCCTGGTCCTAAAAATCCGTTTAATATGTTGTCCCCTTATAGAGGACGTATCAGATATTAAACTGATAAGAACAGATACTACACTTGATCTTAGCCAAAAGGCCGAGAAGCGATAACCCCCTGCCGTTGGCAGCACAAGGCCGCCCCTCCGGTCCGGCCCGTCCTCGTCGGGGTGTCGCAGTCTTTTACCATAACAATTGCTGGTGCTTAGCACCTCCGCCCACGGAGTCTCTGGCATTATCTGCCGACCGAGTTTTCTGTTTCCTTGCACAACTGTACAGGGCTCAGCCAAAGCGCTAAGCCCGCCAAAAATACCTTTAACTCTTTGGTGTTACTCTCCACGGAAGTCTTTAGTAAAAGGCGAAAGACTTGTACGTTATGAAGAGAAACCAGAGTAAGTACAGCCTCTCTCCGCAAGAGCGGCCAAAGACCCTAGTCGTCTCGGTCAACAGCTTCACGGTGCTCCCCCCTGTTTGGCTAGCTGCATAGCAAAGTACAGGCCACACCTTTGCTGGCACTCCACCCCGCCTTCTCGGGAGCCTGAGCCTAATCCAATCCGATGACCCGGAAATTCACCTCCGAGAAAACGCAGCACAGACTGCTTTGACCAGTTTCCAGGCGCACAAAAACGCCGTCCACTTTGTTCTTGGTCCTTCGGTCCGATATTAGATATTAGGTAGGACTTGCAGACTGGCTTTCCATGTTTTGAGATTTTGCTTTTCCACAGAGCGAGAGAAGGGTGCACCGTTCCCAGCGGCACTGCAATACCGGGTCGATGCGTGGAGCGAACGGAGCAAGCCCCTTTTTCGACTCCTGGTCCTAAAAATCCGTTTAATATGTTGTCCCCTTATAGAGGACGTATCAGATATTAAACTGATAAGAACAGATACTACACTTGATCTTAGCCAAAAGGCCGAGAAGCGATAACCCCCTGCCGTTGGCAGCACAAGGCCGCCCCTCCGGTCCGGCCCGTCCTCGTCGGGGTGTCGCAGTCTTTTACCATAACAATTGCTGGTGCTTAGCACCTCCGCCCACGGAGTCTCTGGCATTATCTGCCGACCGAGTTTTCTGTTTCCTTGCACAACTGTACAGGGCTCAGCCAAAGCGCTAAGCCCGCCAAAAATACCTTTAACTCTTTGGTGTTACTCTCCACGGAAGTCTTTAGTAAAAGGCGAAAGACTTGTACGTTATGAAGAGAAACCAGAGTAAGTACAGCCTCTCTCCGCAAGAGCGGCCAAAGACCCTAGTCGTCTCGGTCAACAGCTTCACGGTGCTCCCCCCTGTTTGGCTAGCTGCATAGCAAAGTACAGGCCACACCTTTGCTGGCACTCCACCCCGCCTTCTCGGGAGCCTGAGCCTAATCCAATCCGATGACCCGGAAATTCACCTCCGAGAAAACGCAGCACAGACTGCTTTGACCAGTTTCCAGGCGCACAAAAACGCCGTCCACTTTGTTCTTGGTCCTTCGGTCCGATATTAGATATTAGGTAGGACTTGCAGACTGGCTTTCCATGTTTTGAGATTTTGCTTTTCCACAGAGCGAGAGAAGGGTGCACCGTTCCCAGCGGCACTGCAATACCGGGTCGATGCGTGGAGCGAACGGAGCAAGCCCCTTTTTCGACTCCTGGTCCTAAAAATCCGTTTAATATGTTGTCCCCTTATAGAGGACGTATCAGATATTAAACTGATAAGAACAGATACTACACTTGATCTTAGCCAAAAGGCCGAGAAGCGATAACCCCCTGCCGTTGGCAGCACAAGGCCGCCCCTCCGGTCCGGCCCGTCCTCGTCGGGGTGTCGCAGTCTTTTACCATAACAATTGCTGGTGCTTAGCACCTCCGCCCACGGAGTCTCTGGCATTATCTGCCGACCGAGTTTTCTGTTTCCTTGCACAACTGTACAGGGCTCAGCCAAAGCGCTAAGCCCGCCAAAAATACCTTTAACTCTTTGGTGTTACTCTCCACGGAAGTCTTTAGTAAAAGGCGAAAGACTTGTACGTTATGAAGAGAAACCAGAGTAAGTACAGCCTCTCTCCGCAAGAGCGGCCAAAGACCCTAGTCGTCTCGGTCAACAGCTTCACGGTGCTCCCCCCTGTTTGGCTAGCTGCATAGCAAAGTACAGGCCACACCTTTGCTGGCACTCCACCCCGCCTTCTCGGGAGCCTGAGCCTAATCCAATCCGATGACCCGGAAATTCACCTCCGAGAAAACGCAGCACAGACTGCTTTGACCAGTTTCCAGGCGCACAAAAACGCCGTCCACTTTGTTCTTGGTCCTTCGGTCCGATATTAGATATTAGGTAGGACTTGCAGACTGGCTTTCCATGTTTTGAGATTTTGCTTTTCCACAGAGCGAGAGAAGGGTGCACCGTTCCCAGCGGCACTGCAATACCGGGTCGATGCGTGGAGCGAACGGAGCAAGCCCCTTTTTCGACTCCTGGTCCTAAAAATCCGTTTAATATGTTGTCCCCTTATAGAGGACGTATCAGATATTAAACTGATAAGAACAGATACTACACTTGATCTTAGCCAAAAGGCCGAGAAGCGATAACCCCCTGCCGTTGGCAGCACAAGGCCGCCCCTCCGGTCCGGCCCGTCCTCGTCGGGGTGTCGCAGTCTTTTAACATAACAATTGCTGGTGCTTAGCACCTCCGCCCACGGAGTCTCTGGCATTATCTGCCGACCGAGTTTTCTGTTTCCTTGCACAACTGTACAGGGCTCAGCCAAAGCGCTAAGCCCGCCAAAAATACCTTTAACTCTTTGGTGTTACTCTCCACGGAAGTCTTTAGTAAAAGGCGAAAGACTTGTACGTTATGAAGAGAAACCAGAGTAAGTACAGCCTCTCTCCGCAAGAGCGGCCAAAGACCCTAGTCGTCTCGGTCAACAGCTTCACGGTGCTCCCCCCTGTTTGGCTAGCTGCATAGCAAAGTACAGGCCACACCTTTGCTGGCACTCCACCCCGCCTTCTCGGGAGCCTGAGCCTAATCCAATCCGATGACCCGGAAATTCACCTCCGAGAAAACGCAGCACAGACTGCTTTGACCAGTTTCCAGGCGCACAAAAACGCCGTCCACTTTGTTCTTGGTCCTTCGGTCCGATATTAGATATTAGGTAGGACTTGCAGACTGGCTTTCCATGTTTTGAGATTTTGCTTTTCCACAGAGCGAGAGAAGGGTGCACCGTTCCCAGCGGCACTGCAATACCGGGTCGATGCGTGGAGCGAACGGAGCAAGCCCCTTTTTCGACTCCTGGTCCTAAAAATCCGTTTAATATGTTGTCCCCTTATAGAGGACGTATCAGATATTAAACTGATAAGAACAGATACTACACTTGATCTTAGCCAAAAGGCCGAGAAGCGATAACCCCCTGCCGTTGGCAGCACAAGGCCGCCCCTCCGGTCCGGCCCGTCCTCGTCGGGGTGTCGCAGTCTTTTACCATAACAATTGCTGGTGCTTAGCACCTCCGCCCACGGAGTCTCTGGCATTATCTGCCGACCGAGTTTTCTGTTTCCTTGCACAACTGTACAGGGCTCAGCCAAAGCGCTAAGCCCGCCAAAAATACCTTTAACTCTTTGGTGTTACTCTCCACGGAAGTCTTTAGTAAAAGGCGAAAGACTTGTACGTTATGAAGAGAAACCAGAGTAAGTACAGCCTCTCTCCGCAAGAGCGGCCAAAGACCCTAGTCGTCTCGGTCAACAGCTTCACGGTGCTCCCCCCTGTTTGGCTAGCTGCATAGCAAAGTACAGGCCACACCTTTGCTGGCACTCCACCCCGCCTTCTCGGGAGCCTGAGCCTAATCCAATCCGATGACCCGGAAATTCACCTCCGAGAAAACGCAGCACAGACTGCTTTGACCAGTTTCCAGGCGCACAAAAACGCCGTCCACTTTGTTCTTGGTCCTTCGGTCCGATATTAGATATTAGGTAGGACTTGCAGACTGGCTTTCCATGTTTTGAGATTTTGCTTTTCCACAGAGCGAGAGAAGGGTGCACCGTTCCCAGCGGCACTGCAATACCGGGTCGATGCGTGGAGCGAACGGAGCAAGCCCCTTTTTCGACTCCTGGTCCTAAAAATCCGTTTAATATGTTGTCCCCTTATAGAGGACGTATCAGATATTAAACTGATAAGAACAGATACTACACTTGATCTTAGCCAAAAGGCCGAGAAGCGATAACCCCCTGCCGTTGGCAGCACAAGGCCGCCCCTCCGGTCCGGCCCGTCCTCGTCGGGGTGTCGCAGTCTTTTACCATAACAATTGCTGGTGCTTAGCACCTCCGCCCACGGAGTCTCTGGCATTATCTGCCGACCGAGTTTTCTGTTTCCTTGCACAACTGTACAGGGCTCAGCCAAAGCGCTAAGCCCGCCAAAAATACCTTTAACTCTTTGGTGTTACTCTCCACGGAAGTCTTTAGTAAAAGGCGAAAGACTTGTACGTTATGAAGAGAAACCAGAGTAAGTACAGCCTCTCTCCGCAAGAGCGGCCAAAGACCCTAGTCGTCTCGGTCAACAGCTTCACGGTGCTCCCCCCTGTTTGGCTAGCTGCATAGCAAAGTACAGGCCACACCTTTGCTGGCACTCCACCCCGCCTTCTCGGGAGCCTGAGCCTAATCCAATCCGATGACCCGGAAATTCACCTCCGAGAAAACGCAGCACAGACTGCTTTGACCAGTTTCCAGGCGCACAAAAACGCCGTCCACTTTGTTCTTGGTCCTTCGGTCCGATATTAGATATTAGGTAGGACTTGCAGACTGGCTTTCCATGTTTTGAGATTTTGCTTTTCCACAGAGCGAGAGAAGGGTGCACCGTTCCCAGCGGCACTGCAATACCGGGTCGATGCGTGGAGCGAACGGAGCAAGCCCCTTTTTCGACTCCTGGTCCTAAAAATCCGTTTAATATGTTGTCCCCTTATAGAGGACGTATCAGATATTAAACTGATAAGAACAGATACTACACTTGATCTTAGCCAAAAGGCCGAGAAGCGATAACCCCCTGCCGTTGGCAGCACAAGGCCGCCCCTCCGGTCCGGCCCGTCCTCGTCGGGGTGTCGCAGTCTTTTACCATAACAATTGCTGGTGCTTAGCACCTCCGCCCACGGAGTCTCTGGCATTATCTGCCGACCGAGTTTTCTGTTTCCTTGCACAACTGTACAGGGCTCAGCTAAAGCGCTAAGCCCGCCAAAAATACCTTTAACTCTTTGGTGTTACTCTCCACGGAAGTCTTTAGTAAAAGGCGAAAGACTTGTACGTTATGAAGAGAAACCAGAGTAAGTACAGCCTCTCTCCGCAAGAGCGGCCAAAGACCCTAGTCGTCTCGGTCAACAGCTTCACGGTGCTCCCCCCTGTTTGGCTAGCTGCATAGCAAAGTACAGGCCACACCTTTGCTGGCACTCCACCCCGCCTTCTCGGGAGCCTGAGCCTAATCCAATCCGATGACCCGGAAATTCACCTCCGAGAAAACGCAGCACAGACTGCTTTGACCAGTTTCCAGGCGCACAAAAACGCCGTCCACTTTGTTCTTGGTCCTTCGGTCCGATATTAGATATTAGGTAGGACTTGCAGACTGGCTTTCCATGTTTTGAGATTTTGCTTTTCCACAGAGCGAGAGAAGGGTGCACCGTTCCCAGCGGCACTGCAATACCGGGTCGATGCGTGGAGCGAACGGAGCAAGCCCCTTTTTCGACTCCTGGTCCTAAAAATCCGTTTAATATGTTGTCCCCTTATAGAGGACGTATCAGATATTAAACTGATAAGAACAGATTTTTTTTTTTTTTTTTTTTGGAAATAGTTTATTGACACCTTCAAATCTTCAGTATATACAAGTCACACAATACAATATTCCACAATACATTAGTCTTTTAGTACATCGGCTTAGTTTACCGACACATTCTATAACTCATATTCCATACGGCCACCCTCAAATAAATCATAGAAACACATCAAATCATGTTAATTGTGCCTGACCTGCCCAAAGAAAAAACACTACAGCTCACAGCCAACAGTTACAAAAAAAGAAAAAACCCATCTGGGCTTTACCGGCCACTGTTTCTCTTCTCTCTGAGGATCAAAAGGCTATACCAACATGCAAATAATATTTCTATCATACCCTTCTTTATGGCATATTTTAGCCCTGGAAAACAGACACCAAAAGGTTTTTGTATTTTGCTTTCAGTCTTCCATATTTGTGTAAATTACTTTCCATTTACTTTTAATGGAGTCTATACCCCACTTCTCAATCTCTAGGAGAAGCTGTCTTTGGAGGGCACCTTCTATATTCCTAGCAATACCTGCCACTGTCCACTTGGTGTCTCTGTTCACTGTACTACACCTAACCTCCCATAGCTTGGCTCTTACTAGTGACACAAGGAGAATTACTTTGCTCAACTGCCCCTTCTCTATTTTAAATTCCATTTCTTGGGTTTTCGTCCAACTTATACCTTTTAAAATTAAAAACTTTTGACCAAGCTTCTTCCATACTTGCTGAGCAAACAGACATTCCCACAGTACATGTTCAATTGTCTCAACACCATTACAATTCACCCTTGGGCACCACTTGTTGGCTGTCAACCCATGATTGTACATTGTATTTCTCACCGCAAACCGCTTGTGCAGGGCCAACCAATTAAAATCCTTCAATCTATTATCTAACTCCTTATTCTGGACTCTCTTCCACACTTCCCGGGGTATATGGATTGAGTCCCTGGGGTCCAGCTTCTCTATCATTTTAGCATAAAGCTTCTTGTGATCAAATGCAAGCTGCTTATCTAAACATTCTCGGTGCTTTTTGGCCCATCTAATTATTTTCATAAGATATGTTGGTATTTGCTCAGATTTTGGGGAACTATTGTCCCAAACACCCATCACAGACTTAAGGGGAACAGCAAGCCAAAATCTAAGCAAGAATTGGCACTTGTGCACAGGTGACGACACCAATAGTCTGCAAGCACAAGTATAAAATAGCACTTTAAGTTTCAGGGCTAGGTTGGGTAAGTCTCTCCCTCCCCTCTCAATGGGCTGATACATCTGATCCCTTTTCAAGTACTCATAACCTCCCCACAAAAACTTAAAAATGGCTTTATGCAATTTCAGGCCAATTAATGCCGGCATGGGAAAAACCAAAGCTAAATGCAATAGAGACGGGAGTATATCTGCTTTAACGGCTAATATCTTACCACTGATGGTCAATCTCCTTAGCCCCCACAAATTAAGTTTTGTCGTCACCTTAGCTAGTCGTGTCTCCCAGTTTGTTTTTGCATCATCCTCATTGCCATAAGAAATCCCTAAAATGGTTATAGGGCCAGTGCAAAGGGCTAGATCACAAGGGGCCTCCCTTCTATTACTCCACTTTCCCAAGTACTTTACTTGCGACTTTCCCCTGTTGATTTTAGCCCCTGAGGCATAAGAAAAGGCTTCAATAACCCTCATGGCCTCCCTTAAACACAAATCATTTTCAAGATACAATACTGTGTCATCCGCGTACAGTGACATGATCAACGACTCGCCTCCTGGCAGGCATACACCCCTGATATTTTTGTTCTTTCTTATTGCGCATGCCAACACCTCTATAAATACTACATACAACAAAGCTGAGCATGGGCACCCCTGACGGACACCCCTGGCCTGTCTGAACACTTCTCCCAAGTGGCCATTCACGTTCACTCTGCTTCCCACATTGGTATAAAGGATGTTAAGCCAACTCAAAAAACGTTTACCGTAGCCAAACTTCTCCAAAATTCTAAACAAAAACTTGTGGTTGACTCTATCGAATGCTTTTTCTTGGTCCAAGCTTAGGACTATAAAAGATAGATTTCTATCCTGGGCATATGCTTGCACATCTCTGTGTAACTGTGTATTCCAACAAATTTGTCTACCTTCAACAGCACAAGTTTGGTCCGACCCAATAACATGTGGCAGGGCAGATCCCAATCGGCTGGTCAGCACCTTGCTAAAAATTTTATAATCTGTACATAGCATCGTCAGGGGCCTGTAATTGGCTAGCATCCTATTGTCACCCTTTTTGTAAAGAAGTGAAATGACCCCCTCGCACGTGGTTTTCCCCATCTGTCCCTTCTGACATATACATCTAAATAGTTCTAACAATACCGGGCCAACTACATCCCAAAACGCTAGATAAAATTCCTTTGTGAGACCATCAATTCCCGGAACCTTACCATCCTTCATCGATTTAAGCGCTCTATATACTTCATCCAATTCCAGATCCCTTTCCAACTGCTCTTTTAAGTCTGCAGGTACCTCACTGTCAATATTACGCAACACGCTCGTTCCGTTTTCGCTATCAACCTCAACCTCACAAAAAAAATTAGAAAAATGCGCTGTTGCTACCTCCAACATCTCTTTTGTGGCCCTAACCTCCTCTCCCTTACCATTCAGGAGGGAGGAAATGCATCTTCTCTTCGCCTTACTCTTAGAGTGCTTAAAAAAATAAGAAGAGCATCTTTCGTTTTTCTCCCATTTCTCCCTTGAGCTTCTGAACTTAAATGCTTCAGCTCTCCTTTGAAAGAACAACTGCTGCTTATTTTGCAAGTAATTCAATGTCTCATAGTCTACAGCGTTATCTGTGTTTCTTTGTACAATTATGTTTTCTACTTCTTTCTGCACCTGGTAGTACTCTTTAAATTCCAGTCTCTTCTTCTCCCTTGCATATGTCTGTACAAAATGTTTAATTCTTGTTTTGGTACTTTCCCACCACTCAGTCACCTCAAGGTAGAATGATTTCACCTCCATACATTTTTTAAAGAAGGCCCGAAAAGTTTTCCTAAACTGAACATCTGCCAGAATTTGATTATTCAGCTTCCAGTATCCTTTCCCAAAAGGTACTACTATTACATTCACCTCAACAATCAACATTTCATGATCCGAGTAAAAAACAGGGGAGGTATGAACCGAAGTCACCCTTAAATCCGCAGGGCAGAAAACATAATCAATCCGACTTTTAGCCCCTCTACTATTTGCCCACGTGAACCCTGGTTCTAAAGGGTGGACTTTCCTATAGGAGTCTACCATCTGATACCTCGCTATCAAATTCCCAAGCACAGTGCTCGCAGTATTGCCATCTAGTGATGAATTAAAATCCCCTCCCAGTATAACGTGACTATTGGTCATGAATACTGTATCTAAATTATCAAACAGTTCTTTTCTCCCCTTTGGCTCTACATTTGCATAAACATTAACTACTCTCAGCCTCCTCTCCCTCCATTCAATATCCAATACCAAAACTCTCCCCTGTACAATTGAGAAACTCCCAACAATTTTGATCTCACCATCCCCACATAATACACCCACCCCTGTAGAGTGAACCCCCCCAATGCTCCACCTGGAATCACCCTTAACCCATTCTCTGGAAAACAAAAATAAATCATTTTCATCTTTTAAATGGACTTCCTGTAACAAACATAAAGAAAACTTAATGGAGGCCAAATGAGCAAACACAGTAGCCCTTTTAGCCCGATCTTTCAAGCCTCTGACATTAATGCTTATTATTTTAAAACAAGACATAAATCAGATATCCAAGGAATGCTCACACTCACTCATACAAGTGGTCCACATCAGTAGTCTCGCGCTCAGGAAAAAGTGTCTCCGAGGGGGGGGGGCTGTCCGATCGTGTAATAGTCGCGGGTGACACTTCAGCAACAACCCCGCTAAGAGGGAGGGGGTCAGTAGAGGCAGTCTGCAGGGAGGACCCCGAGGTAGTAGAAGTCTCAAAAACACCTGCAGCCTCAGAGGAAGCAGACGCATTTCCTGGTGTCATTGTCTCACTGTCCGAAGCATCCTCTTCTGCTCCCACATCTCCCCTCCCCTCTTCCCCCTCATCATCCGAAGAACCTGAAAACAGAGGCTGAAACGCATTTTCTGTCACCAACGGCGGGGAGAGAGGGACCGTTTGGCTGGTTTTCTTCCTTTTCCTCTTACTATGTCCTCCCTTCGCTTCCACCGTGGCCCATTCGGGCGGGGAAACGCTCTCCCCATCAGCCCCGGCTTCCTCAACTTGCTGGTCCCAGCTCACACCACTTGCTTCTGCGCCAGTATCTTGACCGGGAACAGGAACCTCCTTGTCCCTCTCCCTTTCCTCTCTCTCTCTCTGAATCTCCGCCACCACCATCTCAAGATCGCGTAGAGGCTCCGCCACAGTAAGAGCCTCTGCCTGGTGCACCTTGTGGGCCGCCATCTTGTTCTTTACAGCGGCGGCGTACGAGGGAACCTCTGTGCACTGCTTGAACAGGTGCTGCTCAGAGCCGCATAGGCTACACCTCTTCGGCCGCAAACAGTCTTTCATAATGTGCCCCAATCCATCACAATTTCTGCACCGCAGCTGCACACATACCTCAGCTACATGACCATACGTGGAGCACTTTCTGCAGAATCTCGGCTGTCCAGCATATATCAGAAAACCTCTGTCAGCCCCAATCGTAAAAGCTGCAGGAGGATGCCGGAAGCCATCATGGCCTCCTACGTCGTCCTTCAGCAGCACTCTGAATTGGCGCTTACCAGTCCAAAGTCCCAAGGCGTCCTTAATCTCCCTCACACCCGGCATCACTGTGGCGTACTTGGCGAGGAAAGATCTCGTCGCATCTTCCGTGACCCAGGGGTTGTAGATGTGGACAGTGACCACTCGCTGGTTGGACCTGCACAGATTTTCCACCTGAAAGCTCTTCAGCAAGCCATCTGCTAAGCGGGAAACCAGCCCACGAGCCTCCTCCATCTTGACCAGACTGTAAAAAGTAACGTCAAAATACTTGTCTTTGGCATTTTGCTGGAGGCAAAGCAGATCATCAACTTTTAAACACAAGGCCCCAAAAAGGATCTCTTTTCCAAAGCTGTATCTACTCATCATCTCGCCGTCTTTCACTTTCCATACAAAACGTAGCGTATTTTTCAGCACGGCTAATGCCTGCTGTTCAGCCGCCGATGATGGCATAATGAAGGGCGATCGCTCCACACTTTCAACTACATGATCTTAGCCAAAAGGCCGAGAAGCGATAACCCCCTGCCGTTGGCAGCACAAGGCCGCCCCTCCGGTCCGGCCCGTCCTCGTCGGGGTGTCGCAGTCTTTTACCATAACAGTTGCTGGTGCTTAGCACCTCCGCCCACGGAGTCTCTGGCATTATCTGCCGACCGAGTTTTCTGTTTCCTTGCACAACTGTACAGGGCTCAGCCAAAGCGCTAAGCCCGCCAAAAATACGTTTAACTCTTTGGTGTTACTCTCCACGGAAGTCTTTAGTAAAAGGCGAAAGACTTGTACGTTATGAAGAGAAACCAGAGTAAGTACAGCCTCTCTCCGCAAGAGCGGCCAAAGACCCTAGTCGTCTCGGTCAACAGCTTCACGGTGCTCCCCCCTGTTTGGCTAGCTGCATAGCAAAGTACAGGCCACACCTTTGCTGGCACTCCACCCCGCCTTCTCGGGAGCCTGAGCCTAATCCAATCCGATGACCCGGAAATTCACCTCCGAGAAAACGCAGCACAGACTGCTTTGACCAGTTTCCAGGCGCACAAAAACGCCGTCCACTTTGTTCTTGGTCCTTCGGTCCGATATTAGATATTAGGTAGGACTTGCAGACTGGCTTTCCATGTTTTGAGATTTTGCTTTTCCACAGAGCGAGAGAAGGGTGCACCGTTCCCAGCGGCACTGCAATACCGGGTCGATGCGTGGAGCGAACGGAGCAAGCCCCTTTTTCGACTCCTGGTCCTAAAAATCCGTTTAATATGTTGTCCCCTTATAGAGGACGTATCAGATATTAAACTGATAAGAACAGATACTACACTTGATCTTAGCCAAAAGGCCGAGAAGCGATAACCCCCTGCCGTTGGCAGCACAAGGCCGCCCCTCCGGTCCGGCCCGTCCTCGTCGGGGTGTCGCAGTCTTTTACCATAACAATTGCTGGTGCTTAGCACCTCCGCCCACGGAGTCTCTGGCATTATCTGCCGACCGAGTTTTCTGTTTCCTTGCACAACTGTACAGGGCTCAGCCAAAGCGCTAAGCCCGCCAAAAATACGTTTAACTCTTTGGTGTTACTCTCCACGGAAGTCCTTAGTAAAAGGCGAAAGACTTGTACGTTATGAAGAGAAACCAGAGTAAGTACAGCCTCTCTCCGCAAGAGCGGCCAAAGACCCTAGTCGTCTCGGTCAACAGCTTCACGGTGCTCCCCCCTGTTTGGCTAGCTGCATAGCAAAGTACAGGCCACACCTTTGCTGGCACTCCACCCCGCCTTCTCGGGAGCCTGAGCCTAATCCAATCCGATGACCCGGAAATTCACCTCCGAGAAAACGCAGCACAGACTGCTTTGACCAGTTTCCAGGCGCACAAAAACGCCGTCCACTTTGTTCTTGGTCCTTCGGTCCGATATTAGATATTAGGTAGGACTTGCAGACTGGCTTTCCATGTTTTGAGATTTTGCTTTTCCACAGAGCGAGAGAAGGGTGCACCGTTCCCAGCGGCACTGCAATACCGGGTCGATGCGTGGAGCGAACGGAGCAAGCCCCTTTTTCGACTCCTGGTCCTAAAAATCCGTTTAATATGTTGTCCCCTTATAGAGGACGTATCAGATATTAAACTGATAAGAACAGATACTACACTTGATCTTAGCCAAAAGGCCGAGAAGCGATAACCCCCTGCCGTTGGCAGCACAAGGCCGCCCCTCCGGTCCGGCCCGTCCTCGTCGGGGTGTCGCAGTCTTTTACCATAACAATTGCTGGTGCTTAGCACCTCCGCCCACGGAGTCTCTGGCATTATCTGCCGACCGAGTTTTCTGTTTCCTTGCACAACTGTACAGGGCTCAGCCAAAGCGCTAAGCCCGCCAAAAATACCTTTAACTCTTTGGTGTTACTCTCCACGGAAGTCTTTAGTAAAAGGCGAAAGACTTGTACGTTATGAAGAGAAACCAGAGTAAGTACAGCCTCTCTCCGCAAGAGCGGCCAAAGACCCTAGTCGTCTCGGTCAACAGCTTCACGGTGCTCCCCCCTGTTTGGCTAGCTGCATAGCAAAGTACAGGCCACACCTTTGCTGGCACTCCACCCCGCCTTCTCGGGAGCCTGAGCCTAATCCAATCCGATGACCCGGAAATTCACCTCCGAGAAAACGCAGCACAGACTGCTTTGACCAGTTTCCAGGCGCACAAAAACGCCGTCCACTTTGTTCTTGGTCCTTCGGTCCGATATTAGATATTAGGTAGGACTTGCAGACTGGCTTTCCATGTTTTGAGATTTTGCTTTTCCACAGAGCGAGAGAAGGGTGCACCGTTCCCAGCGGCACTGCAATACCGGGTCGATGCGTGGAGCGAACGGAGCAAGCCCCTTTTTCGACTCCTGGTCCTAAAAATCCGTTTAATATGTTGTCCCCTTATAGAGGACGTATCAGATATTAAACTGATAAGAACAGATACTACACTTGATCTTAGCCAAAAGGCCGAGAAGCGATAACCCCCTGCCGTTGGCAGCACAAGGCCGCCCCTCCGGTCCGGCCCGTCCTCGTCGGGGTGTCGCAGTCTTTTACCATAACAATTGCTGGTGCTTAGCACCTCCGCCCACGGAGTCTCTGGCATTATCTGCCGACCGAGTTTTCTGTTTCCTTGCACAACTGTACAGGGCTCAGCCAAAGCGCTAAGCCCGCCAAAAATACCTTTAACTCTTTGGTGTTACTCTCCACGGAAGTCTTTAGTAAAAGGCGAAAGACTTGTACGTTATGAAGAGAAACCAGAGTAAGTACAGCCTCTCTCCGCAAGAGCGGCCAAAGACCTTAGTCGTCTCGGTCAACAGCTTCACGGTGCTCCCCCCTGTTTGGCTAGCTGCATAGCAAAGTACAGGCCACACCTTTGCTGGCACTCCACCCCGCCTTCTCGGGAGCCTGAGCCTAATCCAATCCGATGACCCGGAAATTCACCTCCGAGAAAACGCAGCACAGACTGCTTTGACCAGTTTCCAGGCGCACAAAAACGCCGTCCACTTTGTTCTTGGTCCTTCGGTCCGATATTAGATATTAGGTAGGACTTGCAGACTGGCTTTCCATGTTTTGAGATTTTGCTTTTCCACAGAGCGAGAGAAGGGTGCACCGTTCCCAGCGGCACTGCAATACCGGGTCGATGCGTGGAGCGAACGGAGCAAGCCCCTTTTTCGACTCCTGGTCCTAAAAATCCGTTTAATATGTTGTCCCCTTATAGAGGACGTATCAGATATTAAACTGATAAGAACAGATACTACACTTGATCTTAGCCAAAAGGCCGAGAAGCGATAACCCCCTGCCGTTGGCAGCACAAGGCCGCCCCTCCGGTCCGGCCCGTCCTCGTCGGGGTGTCGCAGTCTTTTACCATAACAATTGCTGGTGCTTAGCACCTCCGCCCACGGAGTCTCTGGCATTATCTGCCGACCGAGTTTTCTGTTTCCTTGCACAACTGTACAGGGCTCAGCCAAAGCGCTAAGCCCGCCAAAAATACCTTTAACTCTTTGGTGTTACTCTCCACGGAAGTCTTTAGTAAAAGGCGAAAGACTTGTACGTTATGAAGAGAAACCAGAGTAAGTACAGCCTCTCTCCGCAAGAGCGGCCAAAGACCCTAGTCGTCTCGGTCAACAGCTTCACGGTGCTCCCCCCTGTTTGGCTAGCTGCATAGCAAAGTACAGGCCACACCTTTGCTGGCACTCCACCCCGCCTTCTCGGGAGCCTGAGCCTAATCCAATCCGATGACCCGGAAATTCACCTCCGAGAAAACGCAGCACAGACTGCTTTGACCAGTTTCCAGGCGCACAAAAACGCCGTCCACTTTGTTCTTGGTCCTTCGGTCCGATATTAGATATTAGGTAGGACTTGCAGACTGGCTTTCCATGTTTTGAGATTTTGCTTTTCCACAGAGCGAGAGAAGGGTGCACCGTTCCCAGCGGCACTGCAATACCGGGTCGATGCGTGGAGCGAACGGAGCAAGCCCCTTTTTCGACTCCTGGTCCTAAAAATCCGTTTAATATGTTGTCCCCTTATAGAGGACGTATCAGATATTAAACTGATAAGAACAGATACTACACTTGATCTTAGCCAAAAGGCCGAGAAGCGATAACCCCCTGCCGTTGGCAGCACAAGGCCGCCCCTCCGGTCCGGCCCGTCCTCGTCGGGGTGTCGCAGTCTTTTACCATAACAATTGCTGGTGCTTAGCACCTCCGCCCACGGAGTCTCTGGCATTATCTGCCGACCGAGTTTTCTGTTTCCTTGCACAACTGTACAGGGCTCAGCCAAAGCGCTAAGCCCGCCAAAAATACGTTTAACTCTTTGGTGTTACTCTCCACGGAAGTCTTTAGTAAAAGGCGAAAGACTTGTACGTTATGAAGAGAAACCAGAGTAAGTACAGCCTCTCTCCGCAAGAGCGGCCAAAGACCCTAGTCGTCTCGGTCAACAGCTTCACGGTGCTCCCCCCTGTTTGGCTAGCTGCATAGCAAAGTACAGGCCACACCTTTGCTGGCACTCCACCCCGCCTTCTCGGGAGCCTGAGCCTAATCCAATCCGATGACCCGGAAATTCACCTCCGAGAAAACGCAGCACAGACTGCTTTGACCAGTTTCCAGGCGCACAAAAACGCCGTCCACTTTGTTCTTGGTCCTTCGGTCCGATATTAGATATTAGGTAGGACTTGCAGACTGGCTTTCCATGTTTTGAGATTTTGCTTTTCCACAGAGCGAGAGAAGGGTGCACCGTTCCCAGCGGCACTGCAATACCGGGTCGATGCGTGGAGCGAACGGAGCAAGCCCCTTTTTCGACTCCTGGTCCTAAAAATCCGTTTAATATGTTGTCCCCTTATAGAGGACGTATCAGATATTAAACTGATAAGAACAGATACTACACTTGATCTTAGCCAAAAGGCCGAGAAGCGATAACCCCCTGCCGTTGGCAGCACAAGGCCGCCCCTCCGGTCCGGCCCGTCCTCGTCGGGGTGTCGCAGTCTTTTACCATAACAATTGCTGGTGCTTAGCACCTCCGCCCACGGAGTCTCTGGCATTATCTGCCGACCGAGTTTTCTGTTTCCTTGCACAACTGTACAGGGCTCAGCCAAAGCGCTAAGCCCGCCAAAAATACCTTTAACTCTTTGGTGTTACTCTCCACGGAAGTCTTTAGTAAAAGGCGAAAGACTTGTACGTTATGAAGAGAAACCAGAGTAAGTACAGCCTCTCTCCGCAAGAGCGGCCAAAGACCCTAGTCGTCTCGGTCAACAGCTTCACGGTGCTCCCCCCTGTTTGGCTAGCTGCATAGCAAAGTACAGGCCACACCTTTGCTGGCACTCCACCCCGCCTTCTCGGGAGCCTGAGCCTAATCCAATCCGATGACCCGGAAATTCACCTCCGAGAAAACGCAGCACAGACTGCTTTGACCAGTTTCCAGGCGCACAAAAACGCCGTCCACTTTGTTCTTGGTCCTTCGGTCCGATATTAGATATTAGGTAGGACTTGCAGACTGGCTTTCCATGTTTTGAGATTTTGCTTTTCCACAGAGCGAGAGAAGGGTGCACCGTTCCCAGCGGCACTGCAATACCGGGTCGATGCGTGGAGCGAACGGAGCAAGCCCCTTTTTCGACTCCTGGTCCTAAAAATCCGTTTAATATGTTGTCCCCTTATAGAGGACGTATCAGATATTAAACTGATAAGAACAGATACTACACTTGATCTTAGCCAAAAGGCCGAGAAGCGATAACCCCCTGCCGTTGGCAGCACAAGGCCGCCCCTCCGGTCCGGCCCGTCCTCGTCGGGGTGTCGCAGTCTTTTACCATAACAATTGCTGGTGCTTAGCACCTCCGCCCACGGAGTCTCTGGCATTATCTGCCGACCGAGTTTTCTGTTTCCTTGCACAACTGTACAGGGCTCAGCCAAAGCGCTAAGCCCGCCAAAAATACCTTTAACTCTTTGGTGTTACTCTCCACGGAAGTCTTTAGTAAAAGGCGAAAGACTTGTACGTTATGAAGAGAAACCAGAGTAAGTACAGCCTCTCTCCGCAAGAGCGGCCAAAGACCCTAGTCGTCTCGGTCAACAGCTTCACGGTGCTCCCCCCTGTTTGGCTAGCTGCATAGCAAAGTACAGGCCACACCTTTGCTGGCACTCCACCCCGCCTTCTCGGGAGCCTGAGCCTAATCCAATCCGATGACCCGGAAATTCACCTCCGAGAAAACGCAGCACAGACTGCTTTGACCAGTTTCCAGGCGCACAAAAACGCCGTCCACTTTGTTCTTGGTCCTTCGGTCCGATATTAGATATTAGGTAGGACTTGCAGACTGGCTTTCCATGTTTTGAGATTTTGCTTTTCCACAGAGCGAGAGAAGGGTGCACCGTTCCCAGCGGCACTGCAATACCGGGTCGATGCGTGGAGCGAACGGAGCAAGCCCCTTTTTCGACTCCTGGTCCTAAAAATCCGTTTAATATGTTGTCCCCTTATAGAGGACGTATCAGATATTAAACTGATAAGAACAGATACTACACTTGATCTTAGCCAAAAGGCCGAGAAGCGATAACCCCCTGCCGTTGGCAGCACAAGGCCGCCCCTCCGGTCCGGCCCGTCCTCGTCGGGGTGTCGCAGTCTTTTACCATAACAATTGCTGGTGCTTAGCACCTCCGCCCACGGAGTCTCTGGCATTATCTGCCGACCGAGTTTTCTGTTTCCTTGCACAACTGTACAGGGCTCAGCCAAAGCGCTAAGCCCCCCAAAAATACCTTTAACTCTTTGGTGTTACTCTCCACGGAAGTCTTTAGTAAAAGGCGAAAGACTTGTACGTTATGAAGAGAAACCAGAGTAAGTACAGCCTCTCTCCGCAAGAGCGGCCAAAGACCCTAGTCGTCTCGGTCAACAGCTTCACGGTGCTCCCCCCTGTTTGGCTAGCTGCATAGCAAAGTACAGGCCACACCTTTGCTGGCACTCCACCCCGCCTTCTCGGGAGCCTGAGCCTAATCCAATCCGATGACCCGGAAATTCACCTCCGAGAAAACGCAGCACAGACTGCTTTGACCAGTTTCCAGGCGCACAAAAACGCCGTCCACTTTGTTCTTGGTCCTTCGGTCCGATATTAGATATTAGGTAGGACTTGCAGACTGGCTTTCCATGTTTTGAGATTTTGCTTTTCCACAGAGCGAGAGAAGGGTGCACCGTTCCCAGCGGCACTGCAATACCGGGTCGATGCGTGGAGCGAACGGAGCAAGCCCCTTTTTCGACTCCTGGTCCTAAAAATCCGTTTAATATGTTGTCCCCTTATAGAGGACGTATCAGATATTAAACTGATAAGAACAGATACTACACTTGATCTTAGCCAAAAGGCCGAGAAGCGATAACCCCCTGCCGTTGGCAGCACAAGGCCGCCCCTCCGGTCCGGCCCGTCCTCGTCGGGGTGTCGCAGTCTTTTACCATAACAATTGCTGGTGCTTAGCACCTCCGCCCACGGAGTCTCTGGCATTATCTGCCGACCGAGTTTTCTGTTTCCTTGCACAACTGTACAAGGCTCAGCCAAAGCGCTAAGCCCGCCAAAAATACCTTTAACTCTTTGGTGTTACTCTCCACGGAAGTCTTTAGTAAAAGGCGAAAGACTTGTACGTTATGAAGAGAAACCAGAGTAAGTACAGCCTCTCTCTGCAAGAGCGGCCAAAGACCCTAGTCGTCTCGGTCAACAGCTTCACGGTGCTCCCCCCTGTTTGGCTAGCTGCATAGCAAAGTACAGGCCACACCTTTGCTGGCACTCCACCCCGCCTTCTCGGGAGCCTGAGCCTAATCCAATCCGATGACCCGGAAATTCACCTCCGAGAAAACGCAGCACAGACTGCTTTGACCAGTTTCCAGGCGCACAAAAACGCCGTCCACTTTGTTCTTGGTCCTTCGGTCCGATATTAGATATTAGGTAGGACTTGCAGACTGGCTTTCCATGTTTTGAGATTTTGCTTTTCCACAGAGCGAGAGAAGGGTGCACCGTTCCCAGCGGCACTGCAATACCGGGTCGATGCGTGGAGCGAACGGAGCAAGCCCCTTTTTCGACTCCTGGTCCTAAAAATCCGTTTAATATGTTGTCCCCTTATAGAGGACGTATCAGATATTAAACTGATAAGAACAGATACTACACTTGATCTTAGCCAAAAGGCCGAGAAGCGATAACCCCCTGCCGTTGGCAGCACAAGGCCGCCCCTCCGGTCCGGCCCGTCCTCGTCGGGGTGTCGCAGTCTTTTACCATAACAATTGCTGGTGCTTAGCACCTCCGCCCACGGAGTCTCTGGCATTATCTGCCGACCGAGTTTTCTGTTTCCTTGCACAACTGTACAGGGCTCAGCCAAAGCGCTAAGCCCGCCAAAAATACCTTTAACTCTTTGGTGTTACTCTCCACGGAAGTCTTTAGTAAAAGGCGAAAGACTTGTACGTTATGAAGAGAAACCAGAGTAAGTACAGCCTCTCTCTGCAAGAGCGGCCAAAGACCCTAGTCGTCTCGGTCAACAGCTTCACGGTGCTCCCCCCTGTTTGGCTAGCTGCATAGCAAAGTACAGGCCACACCTTTGCTGGCACTCCACCCCGCCTTCTCGGGAGCCTGAGCCTAATCCAATCCGATGACCCGGAAATTCACCTCCGAGAAAACGCAGCACAGACTGCTTTGACCAGTTTCCAGGCGCACAAAAACGCCGTCCACTTTGTTCTTGGTCCTTCGGTCCGATATTAGATATTAGGTAGGACTTGCAGACTGGCTTTCCATGTTTTGAGATTTTGCTTTTCCACAGAGCGAGAGAAGGGTGCACCGTTCCCAGCGGCACTGCAATACCGGGTCGATGCGTGGAGCGAACGGAGCAAGCCCCTTTTTCGACTCCTGGTCCTAAAAATCCGTTTAATATGTTGTCCCCTTATAGAGGACGTATCAGATATTAAACTGATAAGAACAGATACTACACTTGATCTTAGCCAAAAGGCCGAGAAGCGATAACCCCCTGCCGTTGGCAGCACAAGGCCGCCCCTCCGGTCCGGCCCGTCCTCGTCGGGGTGTCGCAGTCTTTTACCATAACAATTGCTGGTGCTTAGCACCTCCGCCCACGGAGTCTCTGGCATTATCTGCCGACCGAGTTTTCTGTTTCCTTGCACAACTGTACAGGGCTCAGCCAAAGCGCTAAGCCCGCCAAAAATACCTTTAACTCTTTGGTGTTACTCTCCACGGAAGTCTTTAGTAAAAGGCGAAAGACTTGTACGTTATGAAGAGAAACCAGAGTAAGTACAGCCTCTCTCCGCAAGAGCGGCCAAAGACCCTAGTCGTCTCGGTCAACAGCTTCACGGTGCTCCCCCCTGTTTGGCTAGCTGCATAGCAAAGTACAGGCCACACCTTTGCTGGCACTCCACCCCGCCTTCTCGGGAGCCTGAGCCTAATCCAATCCGATGACCCGGAAATTCACCTCCGAGAAAACGCAGCACAGACTGCTTTGACCAGTTTCCAGGCGCACAAAAACGCCGTCCACTTTGTTCTTGGTCCTTCGGTCCGATATTAGATATTAGGTAGGACTTGCAGACTGGCTTTCCATGTTTTGAGATTTTGCTTTTCCACAGAGCGAGAGAAGGGTGCACCGTTCCCAGCGGCACTGCAATACCGGGTCGATGCGTGGAGCGAACGGAGCAAGCCCCTTTTTCGACTCCTGGTCCTAAAAATCCGTTTAATATGTTGTCCCCTTATAGAGGACGTATCAGATATTAAACTGATAAGAACAGATACTACACTTGATCTTAGCCAAAAGGCCGAGAAGCGATAACCCCCTGCCGTTGGCAGCACAAGGCCGCCCCTCCGGTCCGGCCCGTCCTCGTCGGGGTGTCGCAGTCTTTTACCATAACAATTGCTGGTGCTTAGCACCTCCGCCCACGGAGTCTCTGGCATTATCTGCCGACCGAGTTTTCTGTTTCCTTGCACAACTGTACAGGGCTCAGCCAAAGCGCTAAGCCCGCCAAAAATACCTTTAACTCTTTGGTGTTACTCTCCACGGAAGTCTTTAGTAAAAGGCGAAAGACTTGTACGTTATGAAGAGAAACCAGAGTAAGTACAGCCTCTCTCCGCAAGAGCGGCCAAAGACCCTAGTCGTCTCGGTCAACAGCTTCACGGTGCTCCCCCCTGTTTGGCTAGCTGCATAGCAAAGTACAGGCCACACCTTTGCTGGCACTCCACCCCGCCTTCTCGGGAGCCTGAGCCTAATCCAATCCGATGACCCGGAAATTCACCTCCGAGAAAACGCAGCACAGACTGCTTTGACCAGTTTCCAGGCGCACAAAAACGCCGTCCACTTTGTTCTTGGTCCTTCGGTCCGATATTAGATATTAGGTAGGACTTGCAGACTGGCTTTCCATGTTTTGAGATTTTGCTTTTCCACAGAGCGAGAGAAGGGTGCACCGTTCCCAGCGGCACTGCAATACCGGGTCGATGCGTGGAGCGAACGGAGCAAGCCCCTTTTTCGACTCCTGGTCCTAAAAATCCGTTTAATATGTTGTCCCCTTATAGAGGACGTATCAGATATTAAACTGATAAGAACAGATACTACACTTGATCTTAGCCAAAAGGCCGAGAAGCGATAACCCCCTGCCGTTGGCAGCACAAGGCCGCCCCTCCGGTCCGGCCCGTCCTCGTCGGGGTGTCGCAGTCTTTTACCATAACAATTGCTGGTGCTTAGCACCTCCGCCCACGGAGTCTCTGGCATTATCTGCCGACCGAGTTTTCTGTTTCCTTGCACAACTGTACAGGGCTCAGCCAAAGCGCTAAGCCCGCCAAAAATACCTTTAACTCTTTGGTGTTACTCTCCACGGAAGTCTTTAGTAAAAGGCGAAAGACTTGTACGTTATGAAGAGAAACCAGAGTAAGTACAGCCTCTCTCCGCAAGAGCGGCCAAAGACCCTAGTCGTCTCGGTCAACAGCTTCACGGTGCTCCCCCCTGTTTGGCTAGCTGCATAGCAAAGTACAGGCCACACCTTTGCTGGCACTCCACCCCGCCTTCTCGGGAGCCTGAGCCTAATCCAATCCGATGACCCGGAAATTCACCTCCGAGAAAACGCAGCACAGACTGCTTTGACCAGTTTCCAGGCGCACAAAAACGCCGTCCACTTTGTTCTTGGTCCTTCGGTCCGATATTAGATATTAGGTAGGACTTGCAGACTGGCTTTCCATGTTTTGAGATTTTGCTTTTCCACAGAGCGAGAGAAGGGTGCACCGTTCCCAGCGGCACTGCAATACCGGGTCGATGCGTGGAGCGAACGGAGCAAGCCCCTTTTTCGACTCCTGGTCCTAAAAATCCGTTTAATATGTTGTCCCCTTATAGAGGACGTATCAGATATTAAACTGATAAGAACAGATACTACACTTGATCTTAGCCAAAAGGCCGAGAAGCGATAACCCCCTGCCGTTGGCAGCACAAGGCCGCCCCTCCGGTCCGGCCCGTCCTCGTCGGGGTGTCGCAGTCTTTTACCATAACAATTGCTGGTGCTTAGCACCTCCGCCCACGGAGTCTCTGGCATTATCTGCCGACCGAGTTTTCTGTTTCCTTGCACAACTGTACAGGGCTCAGCCAAAGCGCTAAGCCCGCCAAAAATACCTTTAACTCTTTGGTGTTACTCTCCACGGAAGTCTTTAGTAAAAGGCGAAAGACTTGTACGTTATGAAGAGAAACCAGAGTAAGTACAGCCTCTCTCCGCAAGAGCGGCCAAAGACCCTAGTCGTCTCGGTCAACAGCTTCACGGTGCTCCCCCCTGTTTGGCTAGCTGCATAGCAAAGTACAGGCCACACCTTTGCTGGCACTCCACCCCGCCTTCTCGGGAGCCTGAGCCTAATCCAATCCGATGACCCGGAAATTCACCTCCGAGAAAACGCAGCACAGACTGCTTTGACCAGTTTCCAGGCGCACAAAAACGCCGTCCACTTTGTTCTTGGTCCTTCGGTCCGATATTAGATATTAGGTAGGACTTGCAGACTGGCTTTCCATGTTTTGAGATTTTGCTTTTCCACAGAGCGAGAGAAGGGTGCACCGTTCCCAGCGGCACTGCAATACCGGGTCGATGCGTGGAGCGAACGGAGCAAGCCCCTTTTTCGACTCCTGGTCCTAAAAATCCGTTTAATATGTTGTCCCCTTATAGAGGACGTATCAGATATTAAACTGATAAGAACAGATACTACACTTGATCTTAGCCAAAAGGCCGAGAAGCGATAACCCCCTGCCGTTGGCAGCACAAGGCCGCCCCTCCGGTCCGGCCCGTCCTCGTCGGGGTGTCGCAGTCTTTTACCATAACAGTTGCTGGTGCTTAGCACCTCCGCCCACGGAGTCTCTGGCATTATCTGCCGACCGAGTTTTCTGTTTCCTTGCACAACTGTACAGGGCTCAGCCAAAGCGCTAAGCCCGCCAAAAATACGTTTAACTCTTTGGTGTTACTCTCCACGGAAGTCTTTAGTAAAAGGCGAAAGACTTGTACGTTATGAAGAGAAACCAGAGTAAGTACAGCCTCTCTCCGCAAGAGCGGCCAAAGACCCTAGTCGTCTCGGTCAACAGCTTCACGGTGCTCCCCCCTGTTTGGCTAGCTGCATAGCAAAGTACAGGCCACACCTTTGCTGGCACTCCACCCCGCCTTCTCGGGAGCCTGAGCCTAATCCAATCCGATGACCCGGAAATTCACCTCCGAGAAAACGCAGCACAGACTGCTTTGACCAGTTTCCAGGCGCACAAAAACGCCGTCCACTTTGTTCTTGGTCCTTCGGTCCGATATTAGATATTAGGTAGGACTTGCAGACTGGCTTTCCATGTTTTGAGATTTTGCTTTTCCACAGAGCGAGAGAAGGGTGCACCGTTCCCAGCGGCACTGCAATACCGGGTCGATGCGTGGAGCGAACGGAGCAAGCCCCTTTTTCGACTCCTGGTCCTAAAAATCCGTTTAATATGTTGTCCCCTTATAGAGGACGTATCAGATATTAAACTGATAAGAACAGATACTACACTTGATCTTAGCCAAAAGGCCGAGAAGCGATAACCCCCTGCCGTTGGCAGCACAAGGCCGCCCCTCCGGTCCGGCCCGTCCTCGTCGGGGTGTCGCAGTCTTTTACCATAACAGTTGCTGGTGCTTAGCACCTCCGCCCACGGAGTCTCTGGCATTATCTGCCGACCGAGTTTTCTGTTTCCTTGCACAACTGTACAGGGCTCAGCCAAAGCGCTAAGCCCGCCAAAAATACCTTTAACTCTTTGGTGTTACTCTCCACGGAAGTCTTTAGTAAAAGGCGAAAGACTTGTACGTTATGAAGAGAAACCAGAGTAAGTACAGCCTCTCTCCGCAAGAGCGGCCAAAGACCCTAGTCGTCTCGGTCAACAGCTTCACGGTGCTCCCCCCTGTTTGGCTAGCTGCATAGCAAAGTACAGGCCACACCTTTGCTGGCACTCCACCCCGCCTTCTCGGGAGCCTGAGCCTAATCCAATCCGATGACCCGGAAATTCACCTCCGAGAAAACGCAGCACAGACTGCTTTGACCAGTTTCCAGGCGCACAAAAACGCCGTCCACTTTGTTCTTGGTCCTTCGGTCCGATATTAGATATTAGGTAGGACTTGCAGACTGGCTTTCCATGTTTTGAGATTTTGCTTTTCCACAGAGCGAGAGAAGGGTGCACCGTTCCCAGCGGCACTGCAATACCGGGTCGATGCGTGGAGCGAACGGAGCAAGCCCCTTTTTCGACTCCTGGTCCTAAAAATCCGTTTAATATGTTGTCCCCTTATAGAGGACGTATCAGATATTAAACTGATAAGAACAGATACTACACTTGATCTTAGCCAAAAGGCCGAGAAGCGATAACCCCCTGCCGTTGGCAGCACAAGGCCGCCCCTCCGGTCCGGCCCGTCCTCGTCGGGGTGTCGCAGTCTTTTACCATAACAATTGCTGGTGCTTAGCACCTCCGCCCACGGAGTCTCTGGCATTATCTGCCGACCGAGTTTTCTGTTTCCTTGCACAACTGTACAGGGCTCAGCCAAAGCGCTAAGCCCGCCAAAAATACCTTTAACTCTTTGGTGTTACTCTCCACGGAAGTCTTTAGTAAAAGGCGAAAGACTTGTACGTTATGAAGAGAAACCAGAGTAAGTACAGCCTCTCTCCGCAAGAGCGGCCAAAGACCCTAGTCGTCTCGGTCAACAGCTTCACGGTGCTCCCCCCTGTTTGGCTAGCTGCATAGCAAAGTACAGGCCACACCTTTGCTGGCACTCCACCCCGCCTTCTCGGGAGCCTGAGCCTAATCCAATCCGATGACCCGGAAATTCACCTCCGAGAAAACGCAGCACAGACTGCTTTGACCAGTTTCCAGGCGCACAAAAACGCCGTCCACTTTGTTCTTGGTCCTTCGGTCCGATATTAGATATTAGGTAGGACTTGCAGACTGGCTTTCCATGTTTTGAGATTTTGCTTTTCCACAGAGCGAGAGAAGGGTGCACCGTTCCCAGCGGCACTGCAATACCGGGTCGATGCGTGGAGCGAACGGAGCAAGCCCCTTTTTCGACTCCTGGTCCTAAAAATCCGTTTAATATGTTGTCCCCTTATAGAGGACGTATCAGATATTAAACTGATAAGAACAGATACTACACTTGATCTTAGCCAAAAGGCCGAGAAGCGATAACCCCCTGCCGTTGGCAGCACAAGGCCGCCCCTCCGGTCCGGCCCGTCCTCGTCGGGGTGTCGCAGTCTTTTACCATAACAATTGCTGGTGCTTAGCACCTCCGCCCACGGAGTCTCTGGCATTATCTGCCGACCGAGTTTTCTGTTTCCTTGCACAACTGTACAGGGCTCAGCCAAAGCGCTAAGCCCGCCAAAAATACCTTTAACTCTTTGGTGTTACTCTCCACGGAAGTCTTTAGTAAAAGGCGAAAGACTTGTACGTTATGAAGAGAAACCAGAGTAAGTACAGCCTCTCTCCGCAAGAGCGGCCAAAGACCCTAGTCGTCTCGGTCAACAGCTTCACGGTGCTCCCCCCTGTTTGGCTAGCTGCATAGCAAAGTACAGGCCACACCTTTGCTGGCACTCCACCCCGCCTTCTCGGGAGCCTGAGCCTAATCCAATCCGATGACCCGGAAATTCACCTCCGAGAAAACGCAGCACAGACTGCTTTGACCAGTTTCCAGGCGCACAAAAACGCCGTCCACTTTGTTCTTGGTCCTTCGGTCCGATATTAGATATTAGGTAGGACTTGCAGACTGGCTTTCCATGTTTTGAGATTTTGCTTTTCCACAGAGCGAGAGAAGGGTGCACCGTTCCCAGCGGCACTGCAATACCGGGTCGATGCGTGGAGCGAACGGAGCAAGCCCCTTTTTCGACTCCTGGTCCTAAAAATCCGTTTAATATGTTGTCCCCTTATAGAGGACGTATCAGATATTAAACTGATAAGAACAGATACTACACTTGATCTTAGCCAAAAGGCCGAGAAGCGATAACCCCCTGCCGTTGGCAGCACAAGGCCGCCCCTCCGGTCCGGCCCGTCCTCGTCGGGGTGTCGCAGTCTTTTACCATAACAATTGCTGGTGCTTAGCACCTCCGCCCACGGAGTCTCTGGCATTATCTGCCGACCGAGTTTTCTGTTTCCTTGCACAACTGTACAGGGCTCAGCCAAAGCGCTAAGCCCGCCAAAAATACCTTTAACTCTTTGGTGTTACTCTCCACGGAAGTCTTTAGTAAAAGGCGAAAGACTTGTACGTTATGAAGAGAAACCAGAGTAAGTACAGCCTCTCTCCGCAAGAGCGGCCAAAGACCCTAGTCGTCTCGGTCAACAGCTTCACGGTGCTCCCCCCTGTTTGGCTAGCTGCATAGCAAAGTACAGGCCACACCTTTGCTGGCACTCCACCCCGCCTTCTCGGGAGCCTGAGCCTAATCCAATCCGATGACCCGGAAATTCACCTCCGAGAAAACGCAGCACAGACTGCTTTGACCAGTTTCCAGGCGCACAAAAACGCCGTCCACTTTGTTCTTGGTCCTTCGGTCCGATATTAGATATTAGGTAGGACTTGCAGACTGGCTTTCCATGTTTTGAGATTTTGCTTTTCCACAGAGCGAGAGAAGGGTGCACCGTTCCCAGCGGCACTGCAATACCGGGTCGATGCGTGGAGCGAACGGAGCAAGCCCCTTTTTCGACTCCTGGTCCTAAAAATCCGTTTAATATGTTGTCCCCTTATAGAGGACGTATCAGATATTAAACTGATAAGAACAGATACTACACTTGATCTTAGCCAAAAGGCCGAGAAGCGATAACCCCCTGCCGTTGGCAGCACAAGGCCGCCCCTCCGGTCCGGCCCGTCCTCGTCGGGGTGTCGCAGTCTTTTACCATAACAGTTGCTGGTGCTTAGCACCTCCGCCCACGGAGTCTCTGGCATTATCTGCCGACCGAGTTTTCTGTTTCCTTGCACAACTGTACAGGGCTCAGCCAAAGCGCTAAGCCCGCCAAAAATACGTTTAACTCTTTGGTGTTACTCTCCACGGAAGTCTTTAGTAAAAGGCGAAAGACTTGTACGTTATGAAGAGAAACCAGAGTAAGTACAGCCTCTCTCCGCAAGAGCGGCCAAAGACCCTAGTCGTCTCGGTCAACAGCTTCACGGTGCTCCCCCCTGTTTGGCTAGCTGCATAGCAAAGTACAGGCCACACCTTTGCTGGCACTCCACCCCGCCTTCTCGGGAGCCTGAGCCTAATCCAATCCGATGACCCGGAAATTCACCTCCGAGAAAACGCAGCACAGACTGCTTTGACCAGTTTCCAGGCGCACAAAAACGCCGTCCACTTTGTTCTTGGTCCTTCGGTCCGATATTAGATATTAGGTAGGACTTGCAGACTGGCTTTCCATGTTTTGAGATTTTGCTTTTCCACAGAGCGAGAGAAGGGTGCACCGTTCCCAGCGGCACTGCAATACCGGGTCGATGCGTGGAGCGAACGGAGCAAGCCCCTTTTTCGACTCCTGGTCCTAAAAATCCGTTTAATATGTTGTCCCCTTATAGAGGACGTATCAGATATTAAACTGATAAGAACAGATACTACACTTGATCTTAGCCAAAAGGCCGAGAAGCGATAACCCCCTGCCGTTGGCAGCACAAGGCCGCCCCTCCGGTCCGGCCCGTCCTCGTCGGGGTGTCGCAGTCTTTTACCATAACAGTTGCTGGTGCTTAGCACCTCCGCCCACGGAGTCTCTGGCATTATCTGCCGACCGAGTTTTCTGTTTCCTTGCACAACTGTACAGGGCTCAGCCAAAGCGCTAAGCCCGCCAAAAATACCTTTAACTCTTTGGTGTTACTCTCCACGGAAGTCTTTAGTAAAAGGCGAAAGACTTGTACGTTATGAAGAGAAACCAGAGTAAGTACAGCCTCTCTCCGCAAGAGCGGCCAAAGACCCTAGTCGTCTCGGTCAACAGCTTCACGGTGCTCCCCCCTGTTTGGCTAGCTGCATAGCAAAGTACAGGCCACACCTTTGCTGGCACTCCACCCCGCCTTCTCGGGAGCCTGAGCCTAATCCAATCCGATGACCCGGAAATTCACCTCCGAGAAAACGCAGCACAGACTGCTTTGACCAGTTTCCAGGCGCACAAAAACGCCGTCCACTTTGTTCTTGGTCCTTCGGTCCGATATTAGATATTAGGTAGGACTTGCAGACTGGCTTTCCATGTTTTGAGATTTTGCTTTTCCACAGAGCGAGAGAAGGGTGCACCGTTCCCAGCGGCACTGCAATACCGGGTCGATGCGTGGAGCGAACGGAGCAAGCCCCTTTTTCGACTCCTGGTCCTAAAAATCCGTTTAATATGTTGTCCCCTTATAGAGGACGTATCAGATATTAAACTGATAAGAACAGATACTACACTTGATCTTAGCCAAAAGGCCGAGAAGCGATAACCCCCTGCCGTTGGCAGCACAAGGCCGCCCCTCCGGTCCGGCCCGTCCTCGTCGGGGTGTCGCAGTCTTTTACCATAACAATTGCTGGTGCTTAGCACCTCCGCCCACGGAGTCTCTGGCATTATCTGCCGACCGAGTTTTCTGTTTCCTTGCACAACTGTACAGGGCTCAGCCAAAGCGCTAAGCCCGCCAAAAATACCTTTAACTCTTTGGTGTTACTCTCCACGGAAGTCTTTAGTAAAAGGCGAAAGACTTGTACGTTATGAAGAGAAACCAGAGTAAGTACAGCCTCTCTCCGCAAGAGCGGCCAAAGACCCTAGTCGTCTCGGTCAACAGCTTCACGGTGCTCCCCCCTGTTTGGCTAGCTGCATAGCAAAGTACAGGCCACACCTTTGCTGGCACTCCACCCCGCCTTCTCGGGAGCCTGAGCCTAATCCAATCCGATGACCCGGAAATTCACCTCCGAGAAAACGCAGCACAGACTGCTTTGACCAGTTTCCAGGCGCACAAAAACGCCGTCCACTTTGTTCTTGGTCCTTCGGTCCGATATTAGATATTAGGTAGGACTTGCAGACTGGCTTTCCATGTTTTGAGATTTTGCTTTTCCACAGAGCGAGAGAAGGGTGCACCGTTCCCAGCGGCACTGCAATACCGGGTCGATGCGTGGAGCGAACGGAGCAAGCCCCTTTTTCGACTCCTGGTCCTAAAAATCCGTTTAATATGTTGTCCCCTTATAGAGGACGTATCAGATATTAAACTGATAAGAACAGATACTACACTTGATCTTAGCCAAAAGGCCGAGAAGCGATAACCCCCTGCCGTTGGCAGCACAAGGCCGCCCCTCCGGTCCGGCCCGTCCTCGTCGGGGTGTCGCAGTCTTTTACCATAACAATTGCTGGTGCTTAGCACCTCCGCCCACGGAGTCTCTGGCATTATCTGCCGACCGAGTTTTCTGTTTCCTTGCACAACTGTACAGGGCTCAGCCAAAGCGCTAAGCCCGCCAAAAATACCTTTAACTCTTTGGTGTTACTCTCCACGGAAGTCTTTAGTAAAAGGCGAAAGACTTGTACGTTATGAAGAGAAACCAGAGTAAGTACAGCCTCTCTCCGCAAGAGCGGCCAAAGACCCTAGTCGTCTCGGTCAACAGCTTCACGGTGCTCCCCCCTGTTTGGCTAGCTGCATAGCAAAGTACAGGCCACACCTTTGCTGGCACTCCACCCCGCCTTCTCGGGAGCCTGAGCCTAATCCAATCCGATGACCCGGAAATTCACCTCCGAGAAAACGCAGCACAGACTGCTTTGACCAGTTTCCAGGCGCACAAAAACGCCGTCCACTTTGTTCTTGGTCCTTCGGTCCGATATTAGATATTAGGTAGGACTTGCAGACTGGCTTTCCATGTTTTGAGATTTTGCTTTTCCACAGAGCGAGAGAAGGGTGCACCGTTCCCAGCGGCACTGCAATACCGGGTCGATGCGTGGAGCGAACGGAGCAAGCCCCTTTTTCGACTCCTGGTCCTAAAAATCCGTTTAATATGTTGTCCCCTTATAGAGGACGTATCAGATATTAAACTGATAAGAACAGATACTACACTTGATCTTAGCCAAAAGGCCGAGAAGCGATAACCCCCTGCCGTTGGCAGCACAAGGCCGCCCCTCCGGTCCGGCCCGTCCTCGTCGGGGTGTCGCAGTCTTTTACCATAACAATTGCTGGTGCTTAGCACCTCCGCCCACGGAGTCTCTGGCATTATCTGCCGACCGAGTTTTCTGTTTCCTTGCACAACTGTACAGGGCTCAGCCAAAGCGCTAAGCCCGCCAAAAATACCTTTAACTCTTTGGTGTTACTCTCCACGGAAGTCTTTAGTAAAAGGCGAAAGACTTGTACGTTATGAAGAGAAACCAGAGTAAGTACAGCCTCTCTCCGCAAGAGCGGCCAAAGACCCTAGTCGTCTCGGTCAACAGCTTCACGGTGCTCCCCCCTGTTTGGCTAGCTGCATAGCAAAGTACAGGCCACACCTTTGCTGGCACTCCACCCCGCCTTCTCGGGAGCCTGAGCCTAATCCAATCCGATGACCCGGAAATTCACCTCCGAGAAAACGCAGCACAGACTGCTTTGACCAGTTTCCAGGCGCACAAAAACGCCGTCCACTTTGTTCTTGGTCCTTCGGTCCGATATTAGATATTAGGTAGGACTTGCAGACTGGCTTTCCATGTTTTGAGATTTTGCTTTTCCACAGAGCGAGAGAAGGGTGCACCGTTCCCAGCGGCACTGCAATACCGGGTCGATGCGTGGAGCGAACGGAGCAAGCCCCTTTTTCGACTCCTGGTCCTAAAAATCCGTTTAATATGTTGTCCCCTTATAGAGGACGTATCAGATATTAAACTGATAAGAACAGATACTACACTTGATCTTAGCCAAAAGGCCGAGAAGCGATAACCCCCTGCCGTTGGCAGCACAAGGCCGCCCCTCCGGTCCGGCCCGTCCTCGTCGGGGTGTCGCAGTCTTTTACCATAACAATTGCTGGTGCTTAGCACCTCCGCCCACGGAGTCTCTGGCATTATCTGCCGACCGAGTTTTCTGTTTCCTTGCACAACTGTACAGGGCTCAGCCAAAGCGCTAAGCCCGCCAAAAATACCTTTAACTCTTTGGTGTTACTCTCCACGGAAGTCTTTAGTAAAAGGCGAAAGACTTGTACGTTATGAAGAGAAACCAGAGTAAGTACAGCCTCTCTCCGCAAGAGCGGCCAAAGACCCTAGTCGTCTCGGTCAACAGCTTCACGGTGCTCCCCCCTGTTTGGCTAGCTGCATAGCAAAGTACAGGCCACACCTTTGCTGGCACTCCACCCCGCCTTCTCGGGAGCCTGAGCCTAATCCAATCCGATGACCCGGAAATTCACCTCCGAGAAAACGCAGCACAGACTGCTTTGACCAGTTTCCAGGCGCACAAAAACGCCGTCCACTTTGTTCTTGGTCCTTCGGTCCGATATTAGATATTAGGTAGGACTTGCAGACTGGCTTTCCATGTTTTGAGATTTTGCTTTTCCACAGAGCGAGAGAAGGGTGCACCGTTCCCAGCGGCACTGCAATACCGGGTCGATGCGTGGAGCGAACGGAGCAAGCCCCTTTTTCGACTCCTGGTCCTAAAAATCCGTTTAATATGTTGTCCCCTTATAGAGGACGTATCAGATATTAAACTGATAAGAACAGATACTACACTTGATCTTAGCCAAAAGGCCGAGAAGCGATAACCCCCTGCCGTTGGCAGCACAAGGCCGCCCCTCCGGTCCGGCCCGTCCTCGTCGGGGTGTCGCAGTCTTTTACCATAACAATTGCTGGTGCTTAGCACCTCCGCCCACGGAGTCTCTGGCATTATCTGCCGACCGAGTTTTCTGTTTCCTTGCACAACTGTACAGGGCTCAGCCAAAGCGCTAAGCCCGCCAAAAATACCTTTAACTCTTTGGTGTTACTCTCCACGGAAGTCTTTAGTAAAAGGCGAAAGACTTGTACGTTACGAAGAGAAACCAGAGTAAGTACAGCCTCTCTCCGCAAGAGCGGCCAAAGACCCTAGTCGTCTCGGTCAACAGCTTCACGGTGCTCCCCCCTGTTTGGCTAGCTGCATAGCAAAGTACAGGCCACACCTTTGCTGGCACTCCACCCCGCCTTCTCGGGAGCCTGAGCCTAATCCAATCCGATGACCCGGAAATTCACCTCCGAGAAAACGCAGCACAGACTGCTTTGACCAGTTTCCAGGCGCACAAAAACGCCGTCCACTTTGTTCTTGGTCCTTCGGTCCGATATTAGATATTAGGTAGGACTTGCAGACTGGCTTTCCATGTTTTGAGATTTTGCTTTTCCACAGAGCGAGAGAAGGGTGCACCGTTCCCAGCGGCACTGCAATACCGGGTCGATGCGTGGAGCGAACGGAGCAAGCCCCTTTTTCGACTCCTGGTCCTAAAAATCCGTTTAATATGTTGTCCCCTTATAGAGGACGTATCAGATATTAAACTGATAAGAACAGATACTACACTTGATCTTAGCCAAAAGGCCGAGAAGCGATAACCCCCTGCCGTTGGCAGCACAAGGCCGCCCCTCCGGTCCGGCCCGTCCTCGTCGGGGTGTCGCAGTCTTTTACCATAACAATTGCTGGTGCTTAGCACCTCCGCCCACGGAGTCTCTGGCATTATCTGCCGACCGAGTTTTCTGTTTCCTTGCACAACTGTACAGGGCTCAGCCAAAGCGCTAAGCCCGCCAAAAATACCTTTAACTCTTTGGTGTTACTCTCCACGGAAGTCTTTAGTAAAAGGCGAAAGACTTGTACGTTATGAAGAGAAACCAGAGTAAGTACAGCCTCTCTCCGCAAGAGCGGCCAAAGACCCTAGTCGTCTCGGTCAACAGCTTCACGGTGCTCCCCCCTGTTTGGCTAGCTGCATAGCAAAGTACAGGCCACACCTTTGCTGGCACTCCACCCCGCCTTCTCGGGAGCCTGAGCCTAATCCAATCCGATGACCCGGAAATTCACCTCCGAGAAAACGCAGCACAGACTGCTTTGACCAGTTTCCAGGCGCACAAAAACGCCGTCCACTTTGTTCTTGGTCCTTCGGTCCGATATTAGATATTAGGTAGGACTTGCAGACTGGCTTTCCATGTTTTGAGATTTTGCTTTTCCACAGAGCGAGAGAAGGGTGCACCGTTCCCAGCGGCACTGCAATACCGGGTCGATGCGTGGAGCGAACGGAGCAAGCCCCTTTTTCGACTCCTGGTCCTAAAAATCCGTTTAATATGTTGTCCCCTTATAGAGGACGTATCAGATATTAAACTGATAAGAACAGATACTACACTTGATCTTAGCCAAAAGGCCGAGAAGCGATAACCCCCTGCCGTTGGCAGCACAAGGCCGCCCCTCCGGTCCGGCCCGTCCTCGTCGGGGTGTCGCAGTCTTTTACCATAACAATTGCTGGTGCTTAGCACCTCCGCCCACGGAGTCTCTGGCATTATCTGCCGACCGAGTTTTCTGTTTCCTTGCACAACTGTACAGGGCTCAGCCAAAGCGCTAAGCCCGCCAAAAATACCTTTAACTCTTTGGTGTTACTCTCCACGGAAGTCTTTAGTAAAAGGCGAAAGACTTGTACGTTACGAAGAGAAACCAGAGTAAGTACAGCCTCTCTCCGCAAGAGCGGCCAAAGACCCTAGTCGTCTCGGTCAACAGCTTCACGGTGCTCCCCCCTGTTTGGCTAGCTGCATAGCAAAGTACAGGCCACACCTTTGCTGGCACTCCACCCCGCCTTCTCGGGAGCCTGAGCCTAATCCAATCCGATGACCCGGAAATTCACCTCCGAGAAAACGCAGCACAGACTGCTTTGACCAGTTTCCAGGCGCACAAAAACGCCGTCCACTTTGTTCTTGGTCCTTCGGTCCGATATTAGATATTAGGTAGGACTTGCAGACTGGCTTTCCATGTTTTGAGATTTTGCTTTTCCACAGAGCGAGAGAAGGGTGCACCGTTCCCAGCGGCACTGCAATACCGGGTCAATGCGTGGAGCGAACGGAGCAAGCCCCTTTTTCGACTCCTGGTCCTAAAAATCCGTTTAATATGTTGTCCCCTTATAGAGGACGTATCAGATATTAAACTGATAAGAACAGATACTACACTTGATCTTAGCCAAAAGGCCGAGAAGCGATAACCCCCTGCCGTTGGCAGCACAAGGCCGCCCCTCCGGTCCGGCCCGTCCTCGTCGGGGTGTCGCAGTCTTTTACCATAACAATTGCTGGTGCTTAGCACCTCCGCCCACGGAGTCTCTGGCATTATCTGCCGACCGAGTTTTCTGTTTCCTTGCACAACTGTACAGGGCTCAGCCAAAGCGCTAAGCCCGCCAAAAATACCTTTAACTCTTTGGTGTTACTCTCCACGGAAGTCTTTAGTAAAAGGCGAAAGACTTGTACGTTATGAAGAGAAACCAGAGTAAGTACAGCCTCTCTCCGCAAGAGCGGCCAAAGACCCTAGTCGTCTCGGTCAACAGCTTCACGGTGCTCCCCCCTGTTTGGCTAGCTGCATAGCAAAGTACAGGCCACACCTTTGCTGGCACTCCACCCCGCCTTCTCGGGAGCCTGAGCCTAATCCAATCCGATGACCCGGAAATTCACCTCCGAGAAAACGCAGCACAGACTGCTTTGACCAGTTTCCAGGCGCACAAAAACGCCGTCCACTTTGTTCTTGGTCCTTCGGTCCGATATTAGATATTAGGTAGGACTTGCAGACTGGCTTTCCATGTTTTGAGATTTTGCTTTTCCACAGAGCGAGAGAAGGGTGCACCGTTCCCAGCGGCACTGCAATACCGGGTCGATGCGTGGAGCGAACGGAGCAAGCCCCTTTTTCGACTCCTGGTCCTAAAAATCCGTTTAATATGTTGTCCCCTTATAGAGGACGTATCAGATATTAAACTGATAAGAACAGATACTACACTTGATCTTAGCCAAAAGGCCGAGAAGCGATAACCCCCTGCCGTTGGCAGCACAAGGCCGCCCCTCCGGTCCGGCCCGTCCTCGTCGGGGTGTCGCAGTCTTTTACCATAACAATTGCTGGTGCTTAGCACCTCCGCCCACGGAGTCTCTGGCATTATCTGCCGACCGAGTTTTCTGTTTCCTTGCACAACTGTACAGGGCTCAGCCAAAGCGCTAAGCCCGCCAAAAATACCTTTAACTCTTTGGTGTTACTCTCCACGGAAGTCTTTAGTAAAAGGCGAAAGACTTGTACGTTACGAAGAGAAACCAGAGTAAGTACAGCCTCTCTCCGCAAGAGCGGCCAAAGACCCTAGTCGTCTCGGTCAACAGCTTCACGGTGCTCCCCCCTGTTTGGCTAGCTGCATAGCAAAGTACAGGCCACACCTTTGCTGGCACTCCACCCCGCCTTCTCGGGAGCCTGAGCCTAATCCAATCCGATGACCCGGAAATTCACCTCCGAGAAAACGCAGCACAGACTGCTTTGACCAGTTTCCAGGCGCACAAAAACGCCGTCCACTTTGTTCTTGGTCCTTCGGTCCGATATTAGATATTAGGTAGGACTTGCAGACTGGCTTTCCATGTTTTGAGATTTTGCTTTTCCACAGAGCGAGAGAAGGGTGCACCGTTCCCAGCGGCACTGCAATACCGGGTCGATGCGTGGAGCGAACGGAGCAAGCCCCTTTTTCGACTCCTGGTCCTAAAAATCCGTTTAATATGTTGTCCCCTTATAGAGGACGTATCAGATATTAAACTGATAAGAACAGATACTACACTTGATCTTAGCCAAAAGGCCGAGAAGCGATAACCCCCTGCCGTTGGCAGCACAAGGCCGCCCCTCCGGTCCGGCCCGTCCTCGTCGGGGTGTCGCAGTCTTTTACCATAACAATTGCTGGTGCTTAGCACCTCCGCCCACGGAGTCTCTGGCATTATCTGCCGACCGAGTTTTCTGTTTCCTTGCACAACTGTACAGGGCTCAGCCAAAGCGCTAAGCCCGCCAAAAATACCTTTAACTCTTTGGTGTTACTCTCCACGGAAGTCTTTAGTAAAAGGCGAAAGACTTGTACGTTACGAAGAGAAACCAGAGTAAGTACAGCCTCTCTCCGCAAGAGCGGCCAAAGACCCTAGTCGTCTCGGTCAACAGCTTCACGGTGCTCCCCCCTGTTTGGCTAGCTGCATAGCAAAGTACAGGCCACACCTTTGCTGGCACTCCACCCCGCCTTCTCGGGAGCCTGAGCCTAATCCAATCCGATGACCCGGAAATTCACCTCCGAGAAAACGCAGCACAGACTGCTTTGACCAGTTTCCAGGCGCACAAAAACGCCGTCCACTTTGTTCTTGGTCCTTCGGTCCGATATTAGATATTAGGTAGGACTTGCAGACTGGCTTTCCATGTTTTGAGATTTTGCTTTTCCACAGAGCGAGAGAAGGGTGCACCGTTCCCAGCGGCACTGCAATACCGGGTCGATGCGTGGAGCGAACGGAGCAAGCCCCTTTTTCGACTCCTGGTCCTAAAAATCCGTTTAATATGTTGTCCCCTTATAGAGGACGTATCAGATATTAAACTGATAAGAACAGATACTACACTTGATCTTAGCCAAAAGGCCGAGAAGCGATAACCCCCTGCCGTTGGCAGCACAAGGCCGCCCCTCCGGTCCGGCCCGTCCTCGTCGGGGTGTCGCAGTCTTTTACCATAACAATTGCTGGTGCTTAGCACCTCCGCCCACGGAGTCTCTGGCATTATCTGCCGACCGAGTTTTCTGTTTCCTTGCACAACTGTACAGGGCTCAGCCAAAGCGCTAAGCCCGCCAAAAATACCTTTAACTCTTTGGTGTTACTCTCCACGGAAGTCTTTAGTAAAAGGCGAAAGACTTGTACGTTACGAAGAGAAACCAGAGTAAGTACAGCCTCTCTCCGCAAGAGCGGCCAAAGACCCTAGTCGTCTCGGTCAACAGCTTCACGGTGCTCCCCCCTGTTTGGCTAGCTGCATAGCAAAGTACAGGCCACACCTTTGCTGGCACTCCACCCCGCCTTCTCGGGAGCCTGAGCCTAATCCAATCCGATGACCCGGAAATTCACCTCCGAGAAAACGCAGCACAGACTGCTTTGACCAGTTTCCAGGCGCACAAAAACGCCGTCCACTTTGTTCTTGGTCCTTCGGTCCGATATTAGATATTAGGTAGGACTTGCAGACTGGCTTTCCATGTTTTGAGATTTTGCTTTTCCACAGAGCGAGAGAAGGGTGCACCGTTCCCAGCGGCACTGCAATACCGGGTCGATGCGTGGAGCGAACGGAGCAAGCCCCTTTTTCGACTCCTGGTCCTAAAAATCCGTTTAATATGTTGTCCCCTTATAGAGGACGTATCAGATATTAAACTGATAAGAACAGATACTACACTTGATCTTAGCCAAAAGGCCGAGAAGCGATAACCCCCTGCCGTTGGCAGCACAAGGCCGCCCCTCCGGTCCGGCCCGTCCTCGTCGGGGTGTCGCAGTCTTTTACCATAACAATTGCTGGTGCTTAGCACCTCCGCCCACGGAGTCTCTGGCATTATCTGCCGACCGAGTTTTCTGTTTCCTTGCACAACTGTACAGGGCTCAGCCAAAGCGCTAAGCCCGCCAAAAATACCTTTAACTCTTTGGTGTTACTCTCCACGGAAGTCTTTAGTAAAAGGCGAAAGACTTGTACGTTATGAAGAGAAACCAGAGTAAGTACAGCCTCTCTCCGCAAGAGCGGCCAAAGACCCTAGTCGTCTCGGTCAACAGCTTCACGGTGCTCCCCCCTGTTTGGCTAGCTGCATAGCAAAGTACAGGCCACACCTTTGCTGGCACTCCACCCCGCCTTCTCGGGAGCCTGAGCCTAATCCAATCCGATGACCCGGAAATTCACCTCCGAGAAAACGCAGCACAGACTGCTTTGACCAGTTTCCAGGCGCACAAAAACGCCGTCCACTTTGTTCTTGGTCCTTCGGTCCGATATTAGATATTAGGTAGGACTTGCAGACTGGCTTTCCATGTTTTGAGATTTTGCTTTTCCACAGAGCGAGAGAAGGGTGCACCGTTCCCAGCGGCACTGCAATACCGGGTCGATGCGTGGAGCGAACGGAGCAAGCCCCTTTTTCGACTCCTGGTCCTAAAAATCCGTTTAATATGTTGTCCCCTTATAGAGGACGTATCAGATATTAAACTGATAAGAACAGATACTACACTTGATCTTAGCCAAAAGGCCGAGAAGCGATAACCCCCTGCCGTTGGCAGCACAAGGCCGCCCCTCCGGTCCGGCCCGTCCTCGTCGGGGTGTCGCAGTCTTTTACCATAACAATTGCTGGTGCTTAGCACCTCCGCCCACGGAGTCTCTGGCATTATCTGCCGACCGAGTTTTCTGTTTCCTTGCACAACTGTACAGGGCTCAGCCAAAGCGCTAAGCCCGCCAAAAATACCTTTAACTCTTTGGTGTTACTCTCCACGGAAGTCTTTAGTAAAAGGCGAAAGACTTGTACGTTATGAAGAGAAACCAGAGTAAGTACAGCCTCTCTCCGCAAGAGCGGCCAAAGACCCTAGTCGTCTCGGTCAACAGCTTCACGGTGCTCCCCCCTGTTTGGCTAGCTGCATAGCAAAGTACAGGCCACACCTTTGCTGGCACTCCACCCCGCCTTCTCGGGAGCCTGAGCCTAATCCAATCCGATGACCCGGAAATTCACCTCCGAGAAAACGCAGCACAGACTGCTTTGACCAGTTTCCAGGCGCACAAAAACGCCGTCCACTTTGTTCTTGGTCCTTCGGTCCGATATTAGATATTAGGTAGGACTTGCAGACTGGCTTTCCATGTTTTGAGATTTTGCTTTTCCACAGAGCGAGAGAAGGGTGCACCGTTCCCAGCGGCACTGCAATACCGGGTCGATGCGTGGAGCGAACGGAGCAAGCCCCTTTTTCGACTCCTGGTCCTAAAAATCCGTTTAATATGTTGTCCCCTTATAGAGGACGTATCAGATATTAAACTGATAAGAACAGATACTACACTTGATCTTAGCCAAAAGGCCGAGAAGCGATAACCCCCTGCCGTTGGCAGCACAAGGCCGCCCCTCCGGTCCGGCCCGTCCTCGTCGGGGTGTCGCAGTCTTTTACCATAACAATTGCTGGTGCTTAGCACCTCCGCCCACGGAGTCTCTGGCATTATCTGCCGACCGAGTTTTCTGTTTCCTTGCACAACTGTACAGGGCTCAGCCAAAGCGCTAAGCCCGCCAAAAATACCTTTAACTCTTTGGTGTTACTCTCCACGGAAGTCTTTAGTAAAAGGCGAAAGACTTGTACGTTACGAAGAGAAACCAGAGTAAGTACAGCCTCTCTCCGCAAGAGCGGCCAAAGACCCTAGTCGTCTCGGTCAACAGCTTCACGGTGCTCCCCCCTGTTTGGCTAGCTGCATAGCAAAGTACAGGCCACACCTTTGCTGGCACTCCACCCCGCCTTCTCGGGAGCCTGAGCCTAATCCAATCCGATGACCCGGAAATTCACCTCCGAGAAAACGCAGCACAGACTGCTTTGACCAGTTTCCAGGCGCACAAAAACGCCGTCCACTTTGTTCTTGGTCCTTCGGTCCGATATTAGATATTAGGTAGGACTTGCAGACTGGCTTTCCATGTTTTGAGATTTTGCTTTTCCACAGAGCGAGAGAAGGGTGCACCGTTCCCAGCGGCACTGCAATACCGGGTCGATGCGTGGAGCGAACGGAGCAAGCCCCTTTTTCGACTCCTGGTCCTAAAAATCCGTTTAATATGTTGTCCCCTTATAGAGGACGTATCAGATATTAAACTGATAAGAACAGATACTACACTTGATCTTAGCCAAAAGGCCGAGAAGCGATAACCCCCTGCCGTTGGCAGCACAAGGCCGCCCCTCCGGTCCGGCCCGTCCTCGTCGGGGTGTCGCAGTCTTTTACCATAACAATTGCTGGTGCTTAGCACCTCCGCCCACGGAGTCTCTGGCATTATCTGCCGACCGAGTTTTCTGTTTCCTTGCACAACTGTACAGGGCTCAGCCAAAGCGCTAAGCCCGCCAAAAATACCTTTAACTCTTTGGTGTTACTCTCCACGGAAGTCTTTAGTAAAAGGCGAAAGACTTGTACGTTACGAAGAGAAACCAGAGTAAGTACAGCCTCTCTCCGCAAGAGCGGCCAAAGACCCTAGTCGTCTCGGTCAACAGCTTCACGGTGCTCCCCCCTGTTTGGCTAGCTGCATAGCAAAGTACAGGCCACACCTTTGCTGGCACTCCACCCCGCCTTCTCGGGAGCCTGAGCCTAATCCAATCCGATGACCCGGAAATTCACCTCCGAGAAAACGCAGCACAGACTGCTTTGACCAGTTTCCAGGCGCACAAAAACGCCGTCCACTTTGTTCTTGGTCCTTCGGTCCGATATTAGATATTAGGTAGGACTTGCAGACTGGCTTTCCATGTTTTGAGATTTTGCTTTTCCACAGAGCGAGAGAAGGGTGCACCGTTCCCAGCGGCACTGCAATACCGGGTCGATGCGTGGAGCGAACGGAGCAAGCCCCTTTTTCGACTCCTGGTCCTAAAAATCCGTTTAATATGTTGTCCCCTTATAGAGGACGTATCAGATATTAAACTGATAAGAACAGATACTACACTTGATCTTAGCCAAAAGGCCGAGAAGCGATAACCCCCTGCCGTTGGCAGCACAAGGCCGCCCCTCCGGTCCGGCCCGTCCTCGTCGGGGTGTCGCAGTCTTTTACCATAACAATTGCTGGTGCTTAGCACCTCCGCCCACGGAGTCTCTGGCATTATCTGCCGACCGAGTTTTCTGTTTCCTTGCACAACTGTACAGGGCTCAGCCAAAGCGCTAAGCCCGCCAAAAATACCTTTAACTCTTTGGTGTTACTCTCCACGGAAGTCTTTAGTAAAAGGCGAAAGACTTGTACGTTACGAAGAGAAACCAGAGTAAGTACAGCCTCTCTCCGCAAGAGCGGCCAAAGACCCTAGTCGTCTCGGTCAACAGCTTCACGGTGCTCCCCCCTGTTTGGCTAGCTGCATAGCAAAGTACAGGCCACACCTTTGCTGGCACTCCACCCCGCCTTCTCGGGAGCCTGAGCCTAATCCAATCCGATGACCCGGAAATTCACCTCCGAGAAAACGCAGCACAGACTGCTTTGACCAGTTTCCAGGCGCACAAAAACGCCGTCCACTTTGTTCTTGGTCCTTCGGTCCGATATTAGATATTAGGTAGGACTTGCAGACTGGCTTTCCATGTTTTGAGATTTTGCTTTTCCACAGAGCGAGAGAAGGGTGCACCGTTCCCAGCGGCACTGCAATACCGGGTCGATGCGTGGAGCGAACGGAGCAAGCCCCTTTTTCGACTCCTGGTCCTAAAAATCCGTTTAATATGTTGTCCCCTTATAGAGGACGTATCAGATATTAAACTGATAAGAACAGATACTACACTTGATCTTAGCCAAAAGGCCGAGAAGCGATAACCCCCTGCCGTTGGCAGCACAAGGCCGCCCCTCCGGTCCGGCCCGTCCTCGTCGGGGTGTCGCAGTCTTTTACCATAACAATTGCTGGTGCTTAGCACCTCCGCCCACGGAGTCTCTGGCATTATCTGCCGACCGAGTTTTCTGTTTCCTTGCACAACTGTACAGGGCTCAGCCAAAGCGCTAAGCCCGCCAAAAATACCTTTAACTCTTTGGTGTTACTCTCCACGGAAGTCTTTAGTAAAAGGCGAAAGACTTGTACGTTATGAAGAGAAACCAGAGTAAGTACAGCCTCTCTCCGCAAGAGCGGCCAAAGACCCTAGTCGTCTCGGTCAACAGCTTCACGGTGCTCCCCCCTGTTTGGCTAGCTGCATAGCAAAGTACAGGCCACACCTTTGCTGGCACTCCACCCCGCCTTCTCGGGAGCCTGAGCCTAATCCAATCCGATGACCCGGAAATTCACCTCCGAGAAAACGCAGCACAGACTGCTTTGACCAGTTTCCAGGCGCACAAAAACGCCGTCCACTTTGTTCTTGGTCCTTCGGTCCGATATTAGATATTAGGTAGGACTTGCAGACTGGCTTTCCATGTTTTGAGATTTTGCTTTTCCACAGAGCGAGAGAAGGGTGCACCGTTCCCAGCGGCACTGCAATACCGGGTCGATGCGTGGAGCGAACGGAGCAAGCCCCTTTTTCGACTCCTGGTCCTAAAAATCCGTTTAATATGTTGTCCCCTTATAGAGGACGTATCAGATATTAAACTGATAAGAACAGATACTACACTTGATCTTAGCCAAAAGGCCGAGAAGCGATAACCCCCTGCCGTTGGCAGCACAAGGCCGCCCCTCCGGTCCGGCCCGTCCTCGTCGGGGTGTCGCAGTCTTTTACCATAACAATTGCTGGTGCTTAGCACCTCCGCCCACGGAGTCTCTGGCATTATCTGCCGACCGAGTTTTCTGTTTCCTTGCACAACTGTACAGGGCTCAGCCAAAGCGCTAAGCCCGCCACAAATACCTTTAACTCTTTGGTGTTACTCTCCACGGAAGTCTTTAGTAAAAGGCGAAAGACTTGTACGTTATGAAGAGAAACCAGAGTAAGTACAGCCTCTCTCCGCAAGAGCGGCCAAAGACCCTAGTCGTCTCGGTCAACAGCTTCACGGTGCTCCCCCCTGTTTGGCTAGCTGCATAGCAAAGTACAGGCCACACCTTTGCTGGCACTCCACCCCGCCTGCTCGGGAGCCTGAGCCTAATCCAATCCGATGACCCGGAAATTCACCTCCGAGAAAACGCAGCACAGACTGCTTTGACCAGTTTCCAGGCGCACAAAAACGCCGTCCACTTTGTTCTTGGTCCTTCGGTCCGATATTAGATATTAGGTAGGACTTGCAGACTGGCTTTCCATGTTTTGAGATTTTGCTTTTCCACAGAGCGAGAGAAGGGTGCACCGTTCCCAGCGGCACTGCAATACCGGGTCGATGCGTGGAGCGAACGGAGCAGGCCCCTTTTTCGACTCCTGGTCCTAAAAATCCGTTTAATATGTTGTCCCCTTATAGAGGACGTATCAGATATTAAACTGATAAGAACAGATACTACACTTGATCTTAGCCAAAAGGCCGAGAAGCGATAACCCCCTGCCGTTGGCAGCACAAGGCCGCCCCTCCGGTCCGGCCCGTCCTCGTCGGGGTGTCGCAGTCTTTTACCATAACAATTGCTGGTGCTTAGCACCTCCGCCCACGGAGTCTCTGGCATTATCTGCCGACCGAGTTTTCTGTTTCCTTGCACAACTGTACAGGGCTCAGCCAAAGCGCTAAGCCCGCCAAAAATACCTTTAACTCTTTGGTGTTACTCTCCACGGAAGTCTTTAGTAAAAGGCGAAAGACTTGTACGTTATGAAGAGAAACCAGAGTAAGTACAGCCTCTCTCCGCAAGAGCGGCCAAAGACCCTAGTCGTCTCGGTCAACAGCTTCACGGTGCTCCCCCCTGTTTGGCTAGCTGCATAGCAAAGTACAGGCCACACCTTTGCTGGCACTCCACCCCGCCTTCTCGGGAGCCTGAGCCTAATCCAATCCGATGACCCGGAAATTCACCTCCGAGAAAACGCAGCACAGACTGCTTTGACCAGTTTCCAGGCGCACAAAAACGCCGTCCACTTTGTTCTTGGTCCTTCGGTCCGATATTAGATATTAGGTAGGACTTGCAGACTGGCTTTCCATGTTTTGAGATTTTGCTTTTCCACAGAGCGAGAGAAGGGTGCACCGTTCCCAGCGGCACTGCAATACCGGGTCGATGCGTGGAGCGAACGGAGCAAGCCCCTTTTTCGACTCCTGGTCCTAAAAATCCGTTTAATATGTTGTCCCCTTATAGAGGACGTATCAGATATTAAACTGATAAGAACAGATACTACACTTGATCTTAGCCAAAAGGCCGAGAAGCGATAACCCCCTGCCGTTGGCAGCACAAGGCCGCCCCTCCGGTCCGGCCCGTCCTCGTCGGGGTGTCGCAGTCTTTTACCATAACAATTGCTGGTGCTTAGCACCTCCGCCCACGGAGTCTCTGGCATTATCTGCCGACCGAGTTTTCTGTTTCCTTGCACAACTGTACAGGGCTCAGCCAAAGCGCTAAGCCCGCCAAAAATACCTTTAACTCTTTGGTGTTACTCTCCACGGAAGTCTTTAGTAAAAGGCGAAAGACTTGTACGTTATGAAGAGAAACCAGAGTAAGTACAGCCTCTCTCCGCAAGAGCGGCCAAAGACCCTAGTCGTCTCGGTCAACAGCTTCACGGTGCTCCCCCCTGTTTGGCTAGCTGCATAGCAAAGTACAGGCCACACCTTTGCTGGCACTCCACCCCGCCTTCTCGGGAGCCTGAGCCTAATCCAATCCGATGACCCGGAAATTCACCTCCGAGAAAACGCAGCACAGACTGCTTTGACCAGTTTCCAGGCGCACAAAAACGCCGTCCACTTTGTTCTTGGTCCTTCGGTCCGATATTAGATATTAGGTAGGACTTGCAGACTGGCTTTCCATGTTTTGAGATTTTGCTTTTCCACAGAGCGAGAGAAGGGTGCACCGTTCCCAGCGGCACTGCAATACCGGGTCGATGCGTGGAGCGAACGGAGCAAGCCCCTTTTTCGACTCCTGGTCCTAAAAATCCGTTTAATATGTTGTCCCCTTATAGAGGACGTATCAGATATTAAACTGATAAGAACAGATACTACACTTGATCTTAGCCAAAAGGCCGAGAAGCGATAACCCCCTGCCGTTGGCAGCACAAGGCCGCCCCTCCGGTCCGGCCCGTCCTCGTCGGGGTGTCGCAGTCTTTTACCATAACAATTGCTGGTGCTTAGCACCTCCGCCCACGGAGTCTCTGGCATTATCTGCCGACCGAGTTTTCTGTTTCCTTGCACAACTGTACAGGGCTCAGCCAAAGCGCTAAGCCCGCCAAAAATACCTTTAACTCTTTGGTGTTACTCTCCACGGAAGTCTTTAGTAAAAGGCGAAAGACTTGTACGTTATGAAGAGAAACCAGAGTAAGTACAGCCTCTCTCCGCAAGAGCGGCCAAAGACCCTAGTCGTCTCGGTCAACAGCTTCACGGTGCTCCCCCCTGTTTGGCTAGCTGCATAGCAAAGTACAGGCCACACCTTTGCTGGCACTCCACCCCGCCTTCTCGGGAGCCTGAGCCTAATCCAATCCGATGACCCGGAAATTCACCTCCGAGAAAACGCAGCACAGACTGCTTTGACCAGTTTCCAGGCGCACAAAAACGCCGTCCACTTTGTTCTTGGTCCTTCGGTCCGATATTAGATATTAGGTAGGACTTGCAGACTGGCTTTCCATGTTTTGAGATTTTGCTTTTCCACAGAGCGAGAGAAGGGTGCACCGTTCCCAGCGGCACTGCAATACCGGGTCGATGCGTGGAGCGAACGGAGCAAGCCCCTTTTTGGACTCCTGGTCCTAAAAATCCGTTTAATATGTTGTCCCCTTATAGAGGACGTATCAGATATTAAACTGATAAGAACAGATACTACACTTGATCTTAGCCAAAAGGCCGAGAAGCGATAACCCCCTGCCGTTGGCAGCACAAGGCCGCCCCTCCGGTCCGGCCCGTCCTCGTCGGGGTGTCGCAGTCTTTTACCATAACAATTGCTGGTGCTTAGCACCTCCGCCCACGGAGTCTCTGGCATTATCTGCCGACCGAGTTTTCTGTTTCCTTGCACAACTGTACAGGGCTCAGCCAAAGCGCTAAGCCCGCCAAAAATACCTTTAACTCTTTGGTGTTACTCTCCACGGAAGTCTTTAGTAAAAGGCGAAAGACTTGTACGTTATGAAGAGAAACCAGAGTAAGTACAGCCTCTCTCCGCAAGAGCGGCCAAAGACCCTAGTCGTCTCGGTCAACAGCTTCACGGTGCTCCCCCCTGTTTGGCTAGCTGCATAGCAAAGTACAGGCCACACCTTTGCTGGCACTCCACCCCGCCTTCTCGGGAGCCTGAGCCTAATCCAATCCGATGACCCGGAAATTCACCTCCGAGAAAACGCAGCACAGACTGCTTTGACCAGTTTCCAGGCGCACAAAAACGCCGTCCACTTTGTTCTTGGTCCTTCGGTCCGATATTAGATATTAGGTAGGACTTGCAGACTGGCTTTCCATGTTTTGAGATTTTGCTTTTCCACAGAGCGAGAGAAGGGTGCACCGTTCCCAGCGGCACTGCAATACCGGGTCGATGCGTGGAGCGAACGGAGCAAGCCCCTTTTTCGACTCCTGGTCCTAAAAATCCGTTTAATATGTTGTCCCCTTATAGAGGACGTATCAGATATTAAACTGATAAGAACAGATACTACACTTGATCTTAGCCAAAAGGCCGAGAAGCGATAACCCCCTGCCGTTGGCAGCACAAGGCCGCCCCTCCGGTCCGGCCCGTCCTCGTCGGGGTGTCGCAGTCTTTTACCATAACAATTGCTGGTGCTTAGCACCTCCGCCCACGGAGTCTCTGGCATTATCTGCCGACCGAGTTTTCTGTTTCCTTGCACAACTGTACAGGGCTCAGCCAAAGCGCTAAGCCCGCCAAAAATACCTTTAACTCTTTGGTGTTACTCTCCACGGAAGTCTTTAGTAAAAGGCGAAAGACTTGTACGTTATGAAGAGAAACCAGAGTAAGTACAGCCTCTCTCCGCAAGAGCGGCCAAAGACCCTAGTCGTCTCGGTCAACAGCTTCACGGTGCTCCCCCCTGTTTGGCTAGCTGCATAGCAAAGTACAGGCCACACCTTTGCTGGCACTCCACCCCGCCTTCTCGGGAGCCTGAGCCTAATCCAATCCGATGACCCGGAAATTCACCTCCGAGAAAACGCAGCACAGACTGCTTTGACCAGTTTCCAGGCGCACAAAAACGCCGTCCACTTTGTTCTTGGTCCTTCGGTCCGATATTAGATATTAGGTAGGACTTGCAGACTGGCTTTCCATGTTTTGAGATTTTGCTTTTCCACAGAGCGAGAGAAGGGTGCACCGTTCCCAGCGGCACTGCAATACCGGGTCGATGCGTGGAGCGAACGGAGCAAGCCCCTTTTTCGACTCCTGGTCCTAAAAATCCGTTTAATATGTTGTCCCCTTATAGAGGACGTATCAGATATTAAACTGATAAGAACAGATACTACACTTGATCTTAGCCAAAAGGCCGAGAAGCGATAACCCCCTGCCGTTGGCAGCACAAGGCCGCCCCTCCGGTCCGGCCCGTCCTCGTCGGGGTGTCGCAGTCTTTTACCATAACAATTGCTGGTGCTTAGCACCTCCGCCCACGGAGTCTCTGGCATTATCTGCCGACCGAGTTTTCTGTTTCCTTGCACAACTGTACAGGGCTCAGCCAAAGCGCTAAGCCCGCCAAAAATACCTTTAACTCTTTGGTGTTACTCTCCACGGAAGTCTTTAGTAAAAGGCGAAAGACTTGTACGTTATGAAGAGAAACCAGAGTAAGTACAGCCTCTCTCCGCAAGAGCGGCCAAAGACCCTAGTCGTCTCGGTCAACAGCTTCACGGTGCTCCCCCCTGTTTGGCTAGCTGCATAGCAAAGTACAGGCCACACCTTTGCTGGCACTCCACCCCGCCTTCTCGGGAGCCTGAGCCTAATCCAATCCGATGACCCGGAAATTCACCTCCGAGAAAACGCAGCACAGACTGCTTTGACCAGTTTCCAGGCGCACAAAAACGCCGTCCACTTTGTTCTTGGTCCTTCGGTCCGATATTAGATATTAGGTAGGACTTGCAGACTGGCTTTCCATGTTTTGAGATTTTGCTTTTCCACAGAGCGAGAGAAGGGTGCACCGTTCCCAGCGGCACTGCAATACCGGGTCGATGCGTGGAGCGAACGGAGCAAGCCCCTTTTTCGACTCCTGGTCCTAAAAATCCGTTTAATATGTTGTCCCCTTATAGAGGACGTATCAGATATTAAACTGATAAGAACAGATACTACACTTGATCTTAGCCAAAAGGCCGAGAAGCGATAACCCCCTGCCGTTGGCAGCACAAGGCCGCCCCTCCGGTCCGGCCCGTCCTCGTCGGGGTGTCGCAGTCTTTTACCATAACAATTGCTGGTGCTTAGCACCTCCGCCCACGGAGTCTCTGGCATTATCTGCCGACCGAGTTTTCTGTTTCCTTGCACAACTGTACAGGGCTCAGCCAAAGCGCTAAGCCCGCCACAAATACGTTTAACTCTTTGGTGTTACTCTCCACGGAAGTCTTTAGTAAAAGGCGAAAGACTTGTACGTTATGAAGAGAAACCAGAGTAAGTACAGCCTCTCTCCGCAAGAGCGGCCAAAGACCCTAGTCGTCTCGGTCAACAGCTTCACGGTGCTCCCCCCTGTTTGGCTAGCTGCATAGCAAAGTACAGGCCACACCTTTGCTGGCACTCCACCCCGCCTTCTCGGGAGCCTGAGCCTAATCCAATCCGATGACCCGGAAATTCACCTCCGAGAAAACGCAGCACAGACTGCTTTGACCAGTTTCCAGGCGCACAAAAACGCCGTCCACTTTGTTCTTGGTCCTTCGGTCCGATATTAGATATTAGGTAGGACTTGCAGACTGGCTTTCCATGTTTTGAGATTTTGCTTTTCCACAGAGCGAGAGAAGGGTGCACCGTTCCCAGCGGCACTGCAATACCGGGTCGATGCGTGGAGCGAACGGAGCAGGCCCCTTTTTCGACTCCTGGTCCTAAAAATCCGTTTAATATGTTGTCCCCTTATAGAGGACGTATCAGATATTAAACTGATAAGAACAGATACTACACTTGATCTTAGCCAAAAGGCCGAGAAGCGATAACCCCCTGCCGTTGGCAGCACAAGGCCGCCCCTCCGGTCCGGCCCGTCCTCGTCGGGGTGTCGCAGTCTTTTACCATAACAATTGCTGGTGCTTAGCACCTCCGCCCACGGAGTCTCTGGCATTATCTGCCGACCGAGTTTTCTGTTTCCTTGCACAACTGTACAGGGCTCAGCCAAAGCGCTAAGCCCGCCAAAAATACCTTTAACTCTTTGGTGTTACTCTCCACGGAAGTCTTTAGTAAAAGGCGAAAGACTTGTACGTTATGAAGAGAAACCAGAGTAAGTACAGCCTCTCTCCGCAAGAGCGGCCAAAGACCCTAGTCGTCTCGGTCAACAGCTTCACGGTGCTCCCCCCTGTTTGGCTAGCTGCATAGCAAAGTACAGGCCACACCTTTGCTGGCACTCCACCCCGCCTTCTCGGGAGCCTGAGCCTAATCCAATCCGATGACCCGGAAATTCACCTCCGAGAAAACGCAGCACAGACTGCTTTGACCAGTTTCCAGGCGCACAAAAACGCCGTCCACTTTGTTCTTGGTCCTTCGGTCCGATATTAGATATTAGGTAGGACTTGCAGACTGGCTTTCCATGTTTTGAGATTTTGCTTTTCCACAGAGCGAGAGAAGAGTGCACCGTTCCCAGCGGCACTGCAATACCGGGTCGATGCGTGGAGCGAACGGAGCAAGCCCCTTTTTCGACTCCTGGTCCTAAAAATCCGTTTAATATGTTGTCCCCTTATAGAGGACGTATCAGATATTAAACTGATAAGAACAGATACTACACTTGATCTTAGCCAAAAGGCCGAGAAGCGATAACCCCCTGCCGTTGGCAGCACAAGGCCGCCCCTCCGGTCCGGCCCGTCCTCGTCGGGGTGTCGCAGTCTTTTACCATAACAATTGCTGGTGCTTAGCACCTCCGCCCACGGAGTCTCTGGCATTATCTGCCGACCGAGTTTTCTGTTTCCTTGCACAACTGTACAGGGCTCAGCCAAAGCGCTAAGCCCGCCAAAAATACCTTTAACTCTTTGGTGTTACTCTCCACGGAAGTCTTTAGTAAAAGGCGAAAGACTTGTACGTTATGAAGAGAAACCAGAGTAAGTACAGCCTCTCTCCGCAAGAGCGGCCAAAGACCCTAGTCGTCTCGGTCAACAGCTTCACGGTGCTCCCCCCTGTTTGGCTAGCTGCATAGCAAAGTACAGGCCACACCTTTGCTGGCACTCCACCCCGCCTTCTCGGGAGCCTGAGCCTAATCCAATCCGATGACCCGGAAATTCACCTCCGAGAAAACGCAGCACAGACTGCTTTGACCAGTTTCCAGGCGCACAAAAACGCCGTCCACTTTGTTCTTGGTCCTTCGGTCCGATATTAGATATTAGGTAGGACTTGCAGACTGGCTTTCCATGTTTTGAGATTTTGCTTTTCCACAGAGCGAGAGAAGGGTGCACCGTTCCCAGCGGCACTGCAATACCGGGTCGATGCGTGGAGCGAACGGAGCAAGCCCCTTTTTCGACTCCTGGTCCTAAAAATCCGTTTAATATGTTGTCCCCTTATAGAGGACGTATCAGATATTAAACTGATAAGAACAGATACTACACTTGATCTTAGCCAAAAGGCCGAGAAGCGATAACCCCCTGCCGTTGGCAGCACAAGGCCGCCCCTCCGGTCCGGCCCGTCCTCGTCGGGGTGTCGCAGTCTTTTACCATAACAATTGCTGGTGCTTAGCACCTCCGCCCACGGAGTCTCTGGCATTATCTGCCGACCGAGTTTTCTGTTTCCTTGCACAACTGTACAGGGCTCAGCCAAAGCGCTAAGCCCGCCAAAAATACCTTTAACTCTTTGGTGTTACTCTCCACGGAAGTCTTTAGTAAAAGGCGAAAGACTTGTACGTTATGAAGAGAAACCAGAGTAAGTACAGCCTCTCTCCGCAAGAGCGGCCAAAGACCCTAGTCGTCTCGGTCAACAGCTTCACGGTGCTCCCCCCTGTTTGGCTAGCTGCATAGCAAAGTACAGGCCACACCTTTGCTGGCACTCCACCCCGCCTTCTCGGGAGCCTGAGCCTAATCCAATCCGATGACCCGGAAATTCACCTCCGAGAAAACGCAGCACAGACTGCTTTGACCAGTTTCCAGGCGCACAAAAACGCCGTCCACTTTGTTCTTGGTCCTTCGGTCCGATATTAGATATTAGGTAGGACTTGCAGACTGGCTTTCCATGTTTTGAGATTTTGCTTTTCCACAGAGCGAGAGAAGGGTGCACCGTTCCCAGCGGCACTGCAATACCGGGTCGATGCGTGGAGCGAACGGAGCAAGCCCCTTTTTGGACTCCTGGTCCTAAAAATCCGTTTAATATGTTGTCCCCTTATAGAGGACGTATCAGATATTAAACTGATAAGAACAGATACTACACTTGATCTTAGCCAAAAGGCCGAGAAGCGATAACCCCCTGCCGTTGGCAGCACAAGGCCGCCCCTCCGGTCCGGCCCGTCCTCGTCGGGGTGTCGCAGTCTTTTACCATAACAATTGCTGGTGCTTAGCACCTCCGCCCACGGAGTCTCTGGCATTATCTGCCGACCGAGTTTTCTGTTTCCTTGCACAACTGTACAGGGCTCAGCCAAAGCGCTAAGCCCGCCAAAAATACCTTTAACTCTTTGGTGTTACTCTCCACGGAAGTCTTTAGTAAAAGGCGAAAGACTTGTACGTTATGAAGAGAAACCAGAGTAAGTACAGCCTCTCTCCGCAAGAGCGGCCAAAGACCCTAGTCGTCTCGGTCAACAGCTTCACGGTGCTCCCCCCTGTTTGGCTAGCTGCATAGCAAAGTACAGGCCACACCTTTGCTGGCACTCCACCCCGCCTTCTCGGGAGCCTGAGCCTAATCCAATCCGATGACCCGGAAATTCACCTCCGAGAAAACGCAGCACAGACTGCTTTGACCAGTTTCCAGGCGCACAAAAACGCCGTCCACTTTGTTCTTGGTCCTTCGGTCCGATATTAGATATTAGGTAGGACTTGCAGACTGGCTTTCCATGTTTTGAGATTTTGCTTTTCCACAGAGCGAGAGAAGGGTGCACCGTTCCCAGCGGCACTGCAATACCGGGTCGATGCGTGGAGCGAACGGAGCAAGCCCCTTTTTCGACTCCTGGTCCTAAAAATCCGTTTAATATGTTGTCCCCTTATAGAGGACGTATCAGATATTAAACTGATAAGAACAGATACTACACTTGATCTTAGCCAAAAGGCCGAGAAGCGATAACCCCCTGCCGTTGGCAGCACAAGGCCGCCCCTCCGGTCCGGCCCGTCCTCGTCGGGGTGTCGCAGTCTTTTACCATAACAATTGCTGGTGCTTAGCACCTCCGCCCACGGAGTCTCTGGCATTATCTGCCGACCGAGTTTTCTGTTTCCTTGCACAACTGTACAGGGCTCAGCCAAAGCGCTAAGCCCGCCAAAAATACCTTTAACTCTTTGGTGTTACTCTCCACGGAAGTCTTTAGTAAAAGGCGAAAGACTTGTACGTTATGAAGAGAAACCAGAGTAAGTACAGCCTCTCTCCGCAAGAGCGGCCAAAGACCCTAGTCGTCTCGGTCAACAGCTTCACGGTGCTCCCCCCTGTTTGGCTAGCTGCATAGCAAAGTACAGGCCACACCTTTGCTGGCACTCCACCCCGCCTTCTCGGGAGCCTGAGCCTAATCCAATCCGATGACCCGGAAATTCACCTCCGAGAAAACGCAGCACAGACTGCTTTGACCAGTTTCCAGGCGCACAAAAACGCCGTCCACTTTGTTCTTGGTCCTTCGGTCCGATATTAGATATTAGGTAGGACTTGCAGACTGGCTTTCCATGTTTTGAGATTTTGCTTTTCCACAGAGCGAGAGAAGGGTGCACCGTTCCCAGCGGCACTGCAATACCGGGTCGATGCGTGGAGCGAACGGAGCAAGCCCCTTTTTCGACTCCTGGTCCTAAAAATCCGTTTAATATGTTGTCCCCTTATAGAGGACGTATCAGATATTAAACTGATAAGAACAGATACTACACTTGATCTTAGCCAAAAGGCCGAGAAGCGATAACCCCCTGCCGTTGGCAGCACAAGGCCGCCCCTCCGGTCCGGCCCGTCCTCGTCGGGGTGTCGCAGTCTTTTACCATAACAATTGCTGGTGCTTAGCACCTCCGCCCACGGAGTCTCTGGCATTATCTGCCGACCGAGTTTTCTGTTTCCTTGCACAACTGTACAGGGCTCAGCCAAAGCGCTAAGCCCGCCAAAAATACCTTTAACTCTTTGGTGTTACTCTCCACGGAAGTCTTTAGTAAAAGGCGAAAGACTTGTACGTTATGAAGAGAAACCAGAGTAAGTACAGCCTCTCTCCGCAAGAGCGGCCAAAGACCCTAGTCGTCTCGGTCAACAGCTTCACGGTGCTCCCCCCTGTTTGGCTAGCTGCATAGCAAAGTACAGGCCACACCTTTGCTGGCACTCCACCCCGCCTTCTCGGGAGCCTGAGCCTAATCCAATCCGATGACCCGGAAATTCACCTCCGAGAAAACGCAGCACAGACTGCTTTGACCAGTTTCCAGGCGCACAAAAACGCCGTCCACTTTGTTCTTGGTCCTTCGGTCCGATATTAGATATTAGGTAGGACTTGCAGACTGGCTTTCCATGTTTTGAGATTTTGCTTTTCCACAGAGCGAGAGAAGAGTGCACCGTTCCCAGCGGCACTGCAATACCGGGTCGATGCGTGGAGCGAACGGAGCAAGCCCCTTTTTCGACTCCTGGTCCTAAAAATCCGTTTAATATGTTGTCCCCTTATAGAGGACGTATCAGATATTAAACTGATAAGAACAGATACTACACTTGATCTTAGCCAAAAGGCCGAGAAGCGATAACCCCCTGCCGTTGGCAGCACAAGGCCGCCCCTCCGGTCCGGCCCGTCCTCGTCGGGGTGTCGCAGTCTTTTACCATAACAATTGCTGGTGCTTAGCACCTCCGCCCACGGAGTCTCTGGCATTATCTGCCGACCGAGTTTTCTGTTTCCTTGCACAACTGTACAGGGCTCAGCCAAAGCGCTAAGCCCGCCAAAAATACCTTTAACTCTTTGGTGTTACTCTCCACGGAAGTCTTTAGTAAAAGGCGAAAGACTTGTACGTTATGAAGAGAAACCAGAGTAAGTACAGCCTCTCTCCGCAAGAGCGGCCAAAGACCCTAGTCGTCTCGGTCAACAGCTTCACGGTGCTCCCCCCTGTTTGGCTAGCTGCATAGCAAAGTACAGGCCACACCTTTGCTGGCACTCCACCCCGCCTTCTCGGGAGCCTGAGCCTAATCCAATCCGATGACCCGGAAATTCACCTCCGAGAAAACGCAGCACAGACTGCTTTGACCAGTTTCCAGGCGCACAAAAACGCCGTCCACTTTGTTCTTGGTCCTTCGGTCCGATATTAGATATTAGGTAGGACTTGCAGACTGGCTTTCCATGTTTTGAGATTTTGCTTTTCCACAGAGCGAGAGAAGGGTGCACCGTTCCCAGCGGCACTGCAATACCGGGTCGATGCGTGGAGCGAACGGAGCAAGCCCCTTTTTCGACTCCTGGTCCTAAAAATCCGTTTAATATGTTGTCCCCTTATAGAGGACGTATCAGATATTAAACTGATAAGAACAGATTTTTTTTCTTTTCTTTTGAAAAAATTTATTGACACTTATTCCAGAAAAACATACACAGTTTACAATCATACAATCATTTACACACATCTTTTCAAAATACAAACAAACAAATAAATATGAGTAGTCTGTAAAACCATGTTCTTTTGTTTAAAACAGTAAAAACAATAAAACAATTGTTTTAAGATGGATTACAGATAAGATAACATTGTTGTATTAAAAGTAGAGGAAAAGAATAATAATTGTCTCTGTGTAAATCAGTGTCAGTGTTTGTGTTCTTATTCGTTGTGCAGGGGCGGGATGAATCCCTAACAAGGATCAAACTCGTCCCGCTCTCCCGAACAGCTTTGGGTCTCTCGGAACCTGTTTCTGGTGATCAGAGGGGACCCTCTCCCTTCTGCTCCTTCCCACCTACCACACCCGGAGAGCCAGGCCGCCGCTGCCTTGACCCTTTATGTGTGTGGCTCCGGCTCCCACGTCCGAATGGGCACAGAGGCGATTTTTCTTTGTGACTGCGTCCTAGGCCTGCCGCCTGCAGCGACGGCTGCTTGCACCGCCGCTGAGGCCATGTGGATCGCAGCCACTGGGGGGATCTGCGTGTGCTTCCTTACCAGCAGGTTTCTGGAGGTCCATATGGCGTCTTTGATGGCGGCCAGGGTGAGCCACTGTTTGGCAAAGTCTGCTGGTAATATTTGTTCCTGGCCCACCCCGTACAGCACTAGTTGTGCTGTCAGGACCTCCCCTGCTGGTAAGCACGGGAATTTTAGGGAGCCGGCCGTTGCCCACTGGTCTACAGCAGCGCTGCACTCCCAGAGCAGGTGCCTCACCGACTCAGGTGCGCCACACCCCGGTCGGGGGCAAGTTGAGAGCGTTGACATGCCCCGGGAGTGCATTACGGACCTGACTGGGAGGATCTCATGAGCCACCATCCACGACAGGTCCCGGAGTCTGTTCGAGAGGGCGGGATGGTTTACGTTGCGCCAAACTGTTGAGGGCTCGCCTATTGTGAGCCCGCGCACTGGATACATTGATTCCCGCTCCTGCACAACAGAGAGAAGAGAGCGATGGTGGGTTAAAATAGACAGGTCCTCTTGCTCTAGTTTAAAATGCTTTAGAAATTTCTGGATAAAAGCGTAGGCCGGTGGCAGGTTAAAAGACACAGGTACTCTAAGATCAATGGATAAAACTTTTAAGTGTCTGAGGTAGGACCCCATCCAGAATCGTGCCATTGCTGTCGTTTTGTGATCTCTGGATGGGGCTGTGGCGTAGGTGATGTGCAGGGTGCTGTATCGGCTTCCTAAAAACTGGTGTAGGTCCGGGACTCCCTTTCCTCCTTTCTCTTTCGGCTTTTTCATCACCTCTCTCCTCAGCCTCTCCCATTTCGACCCCCACAAGAAGTAAAAGATGGCGCGTTCCAGATCTAAAAGCACTCTTCGTGGTGGGATAAAAACAGAAGTGGTTAATAAAAGCAAAGGTAAAATCACTGCTTTAATGATTAAAACCTTTCCTTCCATTGTCAGTCTTCTAAGTCCCCAGTACCCTAGTCTCTGTCTAACTTTCCCTACCATGTCTGGCCAGTTTCCTTTTCCTCCCCCCTCCCTATCAAATTTAACCCCCAGTATTTTTTGGTCAGTCTGGGTCACAGTCAAGGGGAGTCCTGTCGTCTCGGTCGCTGTCCACGGTCCGTAAAATTGGGCTTGAGTCTTATCTCTGTTAAGCTTTGACCCAGAGGCCTGTCCGAACCAGTCAGTCAAGTCCAGTGTCCTGTTGACAGATAAAAGGTCAGTACATAAAATGTTAAAATCGTCCATATATATTGCACATTTTGTGGTCAATCCCCCGCTCCCCGGGATTGCCACGCCATTGATTCTTTGGTCCCTTCTCAAGATCTGTGCCAACGGCTCTATACAGGTGACATAGAGGAGGGCTGATAACGGACAACCCTGACGGACACCGCAGTGTATGTTAACTGCTTTTGTTAGATGCCCATTAACAACAAATCTGCTGGCAATGTCCCGGTACAGCAATCCCACCCAGGCTATAAACCTTTCTGGAAACCCCATTTTTTGCAGTACCTGGAAAAGGTACTGGTGCGAGATCCGATCAAAGGCTTTCTCAAAATCTAAATTTAGTACTACTAGCCGGATGTTTCTGTCTCTCGCATAACAGATGGTGTCTCGGATCAGTACGAGGCTGTCGGTGATCTTCCTCCCCGGGATGGCACAGGCTTGATCCGGGTGAATCACCTCCTCTAAAACCAGGGACATACGAGCAGATAAAAGTTTACTAAAAAGTTTGCAGTCAAGATTTAAGAGGGTGATAGGTCTCCAGTTTTTCAGTTCAGTCCTGTCGTTCTTTTTGTGAAGTAGAGTCACTATCCCTGCTCTAAAACTGTCAGGTAGTCTGTCCAGTTGTTCAAAGTCCATAAAAACAAAAAGTAGGTCCGGTGCTAAAATGTCCCAAAAAGTCAGATAAAAGTCCAAGGGAAGCCCGTCTTCTCCTGGGGACTTTCCTTTCTTAAAATTTTTTACACATTTATCTAACTCTAAAAGGGTAAAATCTTGGGTTAAAAGCACACTATCCTTTACTGTTTTGTCAATGACTTTTAAAACCTCTGTCATGGTGTCTATTCTAATATTTTTTTCCTTGTAAAGATCCCCGTAGAAGGTCTCTATAGTGTCTTTGATTTCTTCTGTTGTGTTTGCTGTGTACCCACTTTCTTTTTTTAATTGTAAAATACCCCCCCCTTTGTTGACAATTTTCTTAAAAAAGTATCTGGTACACTTTTCCCCCTCCTCGATCTCCCTTTCCTTACTTCTTAGAATGACACCCTTACTTTTAATGTCTGCTAAAACCGACATTTCTGTTTTGACTTGTTTAATCTCTTCACTAAAATCCATGCCCTGTTGCTGTAGTTTAAAATAGCGCTGTAGTCGCTTCTGCAGTCCCAGCATGCGTCTGTTTTCCCTATCTTTTTTCCTCTTACCTGCCTTTCTAAAAAAAGTCTGGGTCTTTCCCTTCACCATTTCCCACCAGTGTGCACGTGTATCGTACAAGTCTTGAAGGGTCTGCCACTCTTTGTACTGCTCCCTGAACTGGCTAACTAACTCCCTATCCTCTAACAGGGAGCAGTTGAGCTTCCACAGACCACTTCCTGTTGTCAAACCCGAAAAAGGTGAGAGGGTGCAGGAGAGCATTATGTGATCAGAGAAGAAAACAGGGGTCAATCTAGCATCAGTTGGCGGGCAGTCCCTTGTAAAAATATAGTCTATGCGAGAGGCTCTGTTGCCATCACCACTGAACCAGGTGAAGCCTTCCTCTCCGGGATGCATGATTTTAAAACAGTCTTGGAGTTTAAAATCCCTGCATAAACCCTGCAATAAACAGGATATTTTGTCAATTTTAAAATCCTCCCCTGCCCCCTTCCTATCCTTGCTGGATAAAACACAGTTAAAATCCCCTCCTACCACCAGCGGCGCCCTACCTAGCAAGTGGGACTGCAGGTCTTCTAAAAGGTCATACCTGTCGTTTCTGTCGTTAAAACCATAAATATTTAGTACGTTAAAATCCTTTCCCATGTACGTCAGATGTGCTAAAAGTGCCCGCCCGTCTCTCACCACAGTGTTGCCCTTCACCAGAATAGAGGGGTTTTTAATTAAAATGGCCACTCCATCATTCCTGTTTTCATTGGATCCGCTCCATATGGATTGATGTGGCCACTTCTCCTCCCATTCCCTATAGTGTTTTAAAAACGGTATGGCGCACTCCTGGAGTAAAAACACATCTGCATTAAAAGCACTAAGAAAGGATAAAACTGTTGTGGCTCTAACTCCCGACCTCACACTTCTCACATTAAGGGTGGAAATTATGAGGGTCATGAGTATAATGTTTAAAACAACAGGCATGACAGTTTAAAAGAATTAAGATAACAGGGTTAAAAACTATAAAAGAAAGGCAGTTAACCAAATAATTGTGAATGCAGCTCTTCCTTTCCCTTTATGGGGGAAAGGGGAGGGGTCTGAGCTCCATTCCCTTTCCGGACTCTGGCAGCTGGTCTTGGGGGTAATGCTGCGTTCCGTATCGAGTCCTTAGGGGTTGATTGCAGAGCTACCTTTAAAAAAGAGACCTGGTTTGGAGAATCTGAGGGGAAGACTCTGGACTCCTCCACAGACGAGCTGTCTGAGGAGTACGCAGCTCTCCCCCGCTTCTCTGAGGTTCCAGGAGTCTCAGAGGACAACTCTGAGGCAGGCCTCTTGATTTGCTGGGCGTTGGGGAGGGGGCTATCATTTCCAGCTCCGCTCTCTGCCTGTATTGCCTCCTCTCCCTCAGTACTCTCCATTTGTGGGGCAATAACAGGCCCCTCCCCCTCTCCCGCCTCACCTGATCCCTCTCCTCCAACCTCAGGATTTGGCGGGAGATTTGAATCTTCTAGCCCAGCCTCTTCAATTTGCTCTCCAACTGCCTCCCTTTGTCCACCATCTTGTTCCTCATTCTCGGCCTTCTTGTTAGCCTTTAGCTTGTTGGCAAAGGATTTGGGGCAATCTCTGAAGATGTGATTTGACTCTCCACAAAGATTACACTTTCTGCCATTTGGACACTGCTCAAAAACGTGCCCAATTTCTCTACACTTCCCACAAACAATTTTTTGGCACGCTTCTACCAGGTGCCCGTGCTCACCACACTTGCGGCAGAGCTTGGGTTGTCCCTGGTAATGAATGTAGCCTCTGTTGTCTCCCAGAACTATCATTGATGGCAGATGTTTCAGGCCTTGGTAGCCCTGGGGGTCCTGCCATTGTTGGATGGGGACCCTCCAGGCGCAAGTCCAAATGCCATCCTCAACTCTCACTTTGGTAGCCTGGCCCTTAACAGTGCAATATCTTCCCAGCCACAAACAAATGTCATCTGCATTCACTGTCTCATTGAACATTCTGGCAATAACCACTTTTGAGGCATTGTCAGTCAGTTTCTCAACATTGAAGGCAGAAAACTGGGTTTTTACATTTTCAAAGCGTGTCCAAAATTCTCGAAGCACAATAGCGGATCCGAAACTTACATCGAACCCTTTGTTGAAGGGAAGGGTCAAAATACAGTTCAAGTCCTTTGCCGTGAAACCTAATGCCTTTTGTATAAGCTTCCTGGAGAAGTCCATTCTGGACATCTCCAGGAGCCTGCCATCTTTTTCTTTCAATTTAAAACGCACGCTGTGGTGCCTCCGCATGCCGGCCTGGCCAGCCGACATGGTGGGGACACCACAAGTTAAAAACAATTAAGAAACCTAAACCACCACGTACAAAAACTACCAAAGAACTAAAAAAAGGGCTAAAAGGGAAGTAAAACAGTGAAATCACTCCTAAAGGGTAAAATACAAAACACTTACCTTTTCTCGGGTGGTTTGGTCTTGGTGAAAATCTGAGTACAGGCAAGCAAGGACTCTGAAACGATGAATTCCTGTTCGTGAAAAAAATACAACCAACAAAATTGTAATTTTCACTTTAGGAATAAATATATTATCCTCCCAAGTGTGGGTAACAATCAATGCCACAACAGGCAAGAATTTTTACCACCAGCAGGAGGTGATCGCAGTCTTAGCCAAAAGGCCGAGAAGCGATAACCCCCTGCCGTTGGCAGCACAAGGCCGCCCCTCCGGTCCGGCCCGTTCTCGTCGGGGTGTCGCAGTCTTTTACCATAACAATTGCTGGTGCTTAGCACCTCCGCCCACGGAGTCTCTGGCATTATCTGCCGACCTAGTTTTCTGTTTCCTTGCACAACTGTACAGGGCTCAGCCAAAGCGCTAAGCCCGCCAAAAATACGTTTAACTCTTTGGTGTTACTCTCCACGGAAGTCTTTAGTAAAAGGCGAAAGACTTGTACGTTATGAAGAGAAACCAGAGTAAGTACAGCCTCTCTCCGCAAGAGCGGCCAAAGACCCTAGTCGTCTCGGTCAACAGCTTCACGGTGCTCCCCCCTGTTTGGCTAACTGCATAGCAAAGTACAGGCCACACCTTTGCTGGCACTCCACCCCGCCTTCTCGGGAGCTTAATCCAATCCAATGACCCGGAAATTCACCTCCGAGAAAACGCAGCACAGACTGCTTTGACCAGTTTCCAGGCGCACAAAAACGCCGTCCACTTTGTTCTTGGTCTTTCGGTCCGATATTAGATATTAGGTAGGACTTGCAGACTGGCTTTCCATGTTTTGAGATTTTGCTTTTCCACAGAGCGAGAGAAGGGTGCACCATTCCCAGCGGCACTGCAATACCGGGTCGATGCGTGGAGCGAACGGAGCAAGCCCCTTTTTCGACTCCTGGTCCTAAAAATCTGTTTAATATGTTGTCCCCTTATAGAGGACGTATCAGATATTAAACTGATAAGAACAGATTTTTTTTTTTTTTTTTTGGAAATAGTTTATTGACACCTTCAAATCTTCAGTATATACAAGTCACAAAATACAATATTCCACAATACATTAGTCTTTTAGTACATCGGCTTAGTTTACCGACACATTCTATAACTCATATTCCATACGGCCACCCTCAAATAAATCATAGAAACACATCAAATCATGTTAATTGTGCCTGAGCTGCCCAAAGAAAAAACACTACAGCTCACAGCCAACAGTTACAAAAAAAGAAAAAACCCATCTGGGCTTTACCGGCCACTGTTTCTCTTCTCTCTGAGGATCAAAAGGCTATACCATCATGCAAATAATATTTCTATCATACCCTTCTTTATGGCATATTTTAGCCCTGGAAAACAGACACCAAAAGGTTTTTGTATTTTGCTTTCAGTCTTCCATATTTGTGTAAATTACTTTCCATTTACTTTTAATGGAGTCTATACCCCACTTCTCAATCTCTAGGAGAAGCTGTCTTTGGAGGGCACCTTCTATATTCCTAGCAATACCTGCCACTGTCCACTTGGTGTCTCTGTTCACTGTACTACACCTAACCTCCCATAGCTTGGCTCTTACTAGTGACACAAGGGGTGCATTCCATTTGGTAACGATTTCTCCTCGTCTCCTCGCCTCGCGTCTCTTCCTCGACTCCTCGGTCAAAGGTCACGGAGGAAACGAGGAGAAGATGCGAGGAGGCGAGTGAACCTGGCTTGTCAATTGGATCGTCCTCACTCCGCCATATTGAACTGACGTGTGAAGCGCTGCGTTGAGGCTCCTCCCGCGCAGGATGACAGCTGTCTAAATTATTCTAAGGCTCATGTTTTATCCACATAAAAACGTTTAACAAAGTTCAGATTAATGTTTAATTCATCTCAATTATGCCAGCCTCACACACACTTAAAAAAAAATCCTAATGCCTAAAAAGCGTTTCTGTTTCTGTTTTTATTCAGGTTTTTTTTGTTATTCTGTCTGCTGTATGCTACATTTTAATTTTGTGAAGCACTTGTAGCACTGATAAGAAAAGTGCTATACAAATTGTCCAACTTTTATCCTTTATGGACTTGGATTAGACAACGATCATGTGGCTGTTTGACATCTCACTGGCAATGAACCAAAGTGCTTTCTTTTTATTCCTAAATAAATAAATAAAATTCCCAAATAACCATAGATCTAGCTGTAAGAGCAAAATGTGCGATTTAAAACAAGGAAATGCTGTTAATGTTTAGTAAGAATTTATTCTCCCGAAGAGAAATTCCATGGCAACACACACAAACACAATTCATAAGCCTGATGAATACTGAATGAGAGACACATCAAACAAACGCAGCAAACCAGCTGGTGATCCAGAGAAGACACAGAAGTGATTCCAGCAAAAGAAAAAACATACCAGCCTTTATGATGAAAATATGTGCTGTCATGGCAACAGCCATTACGCACCGTGACCAAGGTTATGAATATGGTGAGAATGGAAACAGAGGTAGGCCTAAAAGGCAGAGAATTTTGCATTTTATTTATTTTTTTATATAAAAAAATAAAATAAAATTGTCTCTAATATAGTTGAAAATCGCTCCGTCTGCTGCTCAGCCCGTGCGTCCTCGGTCACTTCCCGGAGAAACCCCAGCAGCGCTCCCTCTCCTCTTCGCCTCTTGGCTGCCGGGGAACCAAGGAAGCCGCGGAGGTCACACATGGGAGCGGGCAGCAGCATCTGATGGCCCCGGTTGCTCATCAGGGGGATCGGGGCTGGATGGGGAGCGCACAGCGGCTGACTCCGGCTGCTGGTCCTCCACACATGAGTCTATTAAAGCGGGAGGGAGCGCCGACGGCCTCCCGCCGGTAGTCTCATGCATGAGGGAGAACCGGGACCAGCTGCAGTTTTCTCCCCATCCTCAGTCCCAGTGCCCGATGCTGCTGACTGGAGGTCCTGTTAGAAAGAGACGCGCATGGTAAAAGAGTCGCATGTGTGCATTTATAGGCTATTTCTATGTCCTAATGAACGGATTTCATTCAGGCTTATTAGATCACGGAATGTCATTCATATTAATGATAAATCCTATAAAATAACTCCATATAAAATTCACGTTACTTGCCCCCCACTCACCCTCTCTATGCGCTGGAGGATCAGCTGGCCTCCTCTGTCCCTAACCACATCCAAGCCTTAAGATAATTTCCTGATGCCTATTTGGGAAAAGTTTGACATCCTACAACTACAACAGATCTGTCAGTATATGAACATTTAACGTATAACCCTTCATTAACAAATGTTCGGCTAACATTTAAAACCTCTGCTATTTCTGTTTGAAAAATATATAACAAGTTGGGGCTACTTACACCTGTGGATTTTTTTTCTGCCAATGTCCGCACGTTTTCTGACGGTATGGAGGCGGGCTTATATCCACACGTGCCAATGGTTAATTGCCTTCACTCATTATTTCCGCATCGAGGATACACCTGAGTATCCTCCGACCACGCCTTATTGGAGGACGGAGGCGAGGAGACTTGAAGGATCCCTCATGCATCTTTTAACCAATTGGAACATCCTTAATGATGGCGGCTCATTTTTGGATGCTGGGTCAGCGAGGAGACGAGGTCGCGAGGACGGAGGAGGAGACACAATACAATGCACCCGAGGAGACATGAAGGATCCTTCATGTGTTTTTTGACCAATTGGAACGTCCTTCATGATGGCGGCTCATTTTTGGATGCCGAGTCAGCGAGGAGACGAGGCCGCGAGGACGGAGGAGAGGACGCAATTTGGCCAAATGGAATGCACCCAAGGAGAATTACTTTGCTCAACTGCCCCTTCTCTATTTTAAATTCCATTTCTTGGGTTTTCGTCCAACTTATACCTTTTAAAATTAAAAAACTTTTGACCAAGCTTCTTCCATACTTGCTGAGCAAACAGACACTCCCACAGCACATGTTCAATTGTCTCAACACCATTACAATTCACCCTTGGGTACCACTTGTTGGCTGTCAAACCATGATTGTACAATGTGTTTCTCACCGCAAACCGCTTCTGCAGGGCCAACCAATTAATATCCTTCAATCTATTATCTAACTCCTTATTCTGGACTCTCTTCTACACTTCCCGGGGTATATGGATTGAGTCCCTGGGATCCAGCTTCTCTATCATTTTAGCATAAAGCTTCTTGTGATCAAACGCAAGCTGCTTATCTAAACATTCTCTGTGCTTTTTGGCCCATCTAATTATTTTCATAAGATATGTTGGTATTTGCTCAGATTTTGGGGAACTATTGTCCCAAACACCCATCACAGACTTAAGGGGAACAGCAAGCCAAAATCTAAGCAAGAATTGGCACTTGTGCACAGGTGACGACACCAATAGTCTGCAAGCACAAGTATAAAATAGCACTTTCAGTTTCAGGGCTAGGTTGGGTAAGTCTCTCCCTCCCCTCTCAATGGGCTGATACATCTGATCCCTTTTCAAGTACTCATAACCTCCCCACAAAAACTTAAAAATGGCTTCATGTAATTTCAGGCCAATTAATGCCGGCATGGGAAAAAACAAAGCTAAATGCAATAGAGACGGGAGTATATCTGCTTTAATGGCTAATATCTTACCACTGATGGTCAATCTCCTTAGCCCCCACAAATTAAGTTTTGTCGTCACCTTAGCTAGTCGTGTCTCCCAGTTTGTTTTTGCATCATCCTCATTGCCATAAGAAATCCCTAAAATGGTTATAGGGCCAGTGCAAAGGGCTAGATCACAAGGGGCCTCCCTTCTATTACTCCACTTTCCCAAGTACTTTACTTGCGACTTTCCCCTGTTGATTTTAGCCCCTGAGGCATAAGAAAAGGCTTCAATACCCCTCATGGCTTCCCTTAAACACAAATCATTTTCAAGATACAATACTGTGTCATCTGCGTACAGTGACATGATCAACGACTCGCCTCCTGGCAAGCATACACCCCTGATATTTTTGTTCTTTCTTATTGCACATTCCAACACCTCTATGAATACTACATACAACAAAGCTGAGCATGGGCACCCCTGACGGACACCCCTGGCCTGTCTGAACACCTCTCCCAAGTGACCATTCACATTCACTCTGCTTCCCACATTGGTATAAAGGATGTTAAGCCAACTCAAAAAACATTTACCGTAGCCAAACTTCTCCAAAATTCTAAACAAAAACTTGTGGTTGACTCTATCGAATGCTTTTTCTTGGTCCAAGCTTAGGACTATAAAAGATAGATTTCTATCCTGGGCATATGCTTGCACATCTCTGTGTAACTGTGTATTCCAACAAATTTGTCTACCTTCAACAGCACAAGTTTGGTCCGACCCAATAACATGTGGCAGGGCAGATCCCAATCGGCTGGTCAGCACCTTGCTAAAAAGGTTATAATCTGTACATAGCATCGTCAGGGACCTGTAATTGGCTAGAATCCTATTGTCACCCTTTTTGTAAAGAAGTGAAATGACCCCCTCGCACATGGTTTTCCCCATCTGTCCCTTCTGACATATACATCTAAATAGTTCTAACAATACCGGGCCAACTACATCCCAAAACGCTAGATAAAATTCCTTTGTGAGACCATCAATTCCTGGAACCTTACCATCTTTCATCGATTTAAGCGCTCTATATACTTCATCAAATTCCAGATCCCTTTCCAACTGCTCTTTTAAGTCTGCAGGTACCTCATTGTCAATATTACGCAACATGCTCGTTCCGTTTTCGCTATCAACCTCAACCTCACAAAAAAAATTAGAAAAATGCGCTGTTGCTACCTCCAACATCTCTTTTGTGGCCAGAACCTCCTCTCCCTTACCATTCAGGAGGGAGGAAATGCATCTTCTCTTCGCCTTACTCTTAGAGTGCTTAAAAAAATAAGAAGAACATCTTTCGTTTTTCTCCCATTTCTCCCTTGAGCTTCTGAACTTAAATGCTTCAGCTCTCCTTTGAAAGAACAACTGCTGCTTATTTTGCAAGTAATTCAATGTCTCATAGTCTACAGCGTTATTTGTGTTTCTTTGTACAATTATGTTTTCTACTTCTTTCTGCACCTGATAGTACTCTTTAAATTCCAGTCTCTTCTTCTCCCTTGCATATGTCTGTACAAAATGTTTAATTCTTGTTTTAGTGCTTTCCCACCACTCAGTCACCTCAAAGTAGAATGACTTCAGCTCCATAAATTTTTTAAAGAAGGCCCGAAAAGTTTTCCTAAACTGAACATCTGCCAGAATTTGGTTATTCAGCTTCCAGTATCCTTTCCCAAAAGGTACTACTATTACATTCACCTCAACAATCAACATTTTATGATCCGAGTAAAAAACAGGAGCGGTATGAACCGAAGTCACCCTTAAATCCGCAGGGCAGAAAACATAATCAATCCGACTTTTAGCCCCTCTACTATTTGCCCACGTGAACCCTGGTTCTAAAGGGTGGACTTTCCTGTAGGAGTCTACCATCTGATACCTCGCTATCAAATTCCCAAGCACAGTGCGCGCAGTATTGCCATCTAGTGATTAATTAAAATCCCCTCCCAGTATAACGTGACTATTGGTCATGAATACTGTATCTAAATTATCAAACAGTTCTTTTCTCCCCTTTGGCTCTACATTTGCCTAAACATTAACTACTCTCAGCCTCCTCTCCCTCCATTCAATATCCAATACCAAAACTCTCCCCTGTACAATTGAGAAACTCCCAATAATTTTGATCTCACCATCCCCACATAATACACCCACCCCTGTAGAGTGAACCCCCCCGATGCTCCACCTGGAATCATTGAGAAACTCCCAATAATTTTGATCTCACCATCCCCACATAATACATCCACCCCTGTAGAGTGAACCCCCCCAATGCTCCACCTGGAATCACCCTTAACCCATTCTCTGGAAAACAAAAATGAATCATTTTCATCTTTTAAATGGACTTCCTGTAACAAACATAAAGAAAACTTAATGGAGGCCAAATGAGCAAACACAGTAGCCCTTTTAGCCCAATCTTTCAAGCCTCTGACATTAATGCTTATTATTTTAAAACAAGACATAAGTCAGATATCCGAGGAATGCTCACACTCACTCATACAAGTGGTCCACATCAGTAGTGTCGCGCTCAGGAAAAAGTGTCTCCAAGGAGGGGGGGCTGTCCGATCGTGTAATAGTCGCGGGTGACACTTCAGCAACAACCCCGCTAAGAGGGAGGGGGTCAGTAGAGGCAGTCTGCAGGGAGAACCCAGAGGTAGTAGAAGTCTCAAAAACACCTGCAGCCTCGGAGGCAGCAGACGTGTTTCCTGGTGTCATTGTCTCACTGTCCGAAGCATCCTCTTCTGCCCCCACATCTCCCCTCCCCTCTTCCCCCTCATCATCCGAAGAACCTGAAAACAAAGCGTGAAACGCATTTTCCGTCACTAATGGCGGGGAGAGAGGGACCGTTCGGCTGGTTTTCTTCCTTTTCCTCTTACTACGTCCTCCTTTCGCCTTTTACCGTGGCCCATTCGGGCGGGGAAACGCTCTCCCCATCAGCCCCGGCTTCCTCAACTTGCTGGTCCCAGCTCACACCACTTGCTTCTGCGCCAGTATCTTGACCGGGAGCAGGAACCTCCTTGTCCCTCTCCCTTTCCTCTCTCTCTCTCTGAATCTCCGCCATCACCATCTCAAGATCGCGTAGAGGCTCCGCCGCAGTAAGAGCCTCTGCCTGGTGCACCTCGTGGGCCGCCATCTTGTTCTTTACAGCGGTGGCGTACGAGGGAACCTCTGTGCACTGCTTGAACAGGTGCTGCTCAGAGCCGCATAGGCTACACCGCTTCGGCTAAAAGGCTAAAGACTGTGTACAGTGTGTCAGTGTGTGTTACATTGTGTTACACCGCGTTAATGTGTGTACAGTGTGTCAGTGTGTGTCGCAGTGTGTTACACTGCGTTACACTCTGTTACTGTGTGTACAGTGTGTCAGTGTATGTCGCAGTGTGTTACACTGTAGCAGCTAGCCTCCACTAGCCCTGCAGCAGCTAGCCTCCACTAGCCCAGCAGCAGGTGGCCTCCACCAGCCCTACAGCACCTAGCCTCCACTGGCCCAGCAGCAGCTAGCCTCCACCAGCCCTACAGCAGCTAGCCTCCACTAGCCCAGCAGCAGGTGGCCTCCTCCAGCCCTGCAGCAGCTAGCCTCCACCAGCCCTGCAGCAGCTAGCCTCCATCAGCCCTGCAGCAGCTAGCCTCCACCAGCCCTGCAGCAGCTAGCCTCCATCAGCCCTGCAGCAGCTAGCCTTCATCAGCCCAGCAGCAGCTGGCCTCTACCAGCCCTGCAGCAGCTAGCTTCATCAGGCCCTGCAGCAGCTAGCTTCATCAGGCCCTGCAGCAGCTAGCTTCCACCACCGCAGCAGTAGCTGGCTTCAACAGGCCCTGCAGCAACTGGCTTCCACCAGTCCTGCAGTAGCTAGCTTCCATTAGCCCAGCAGCAGCTAGCTTCCACCAGTCCTGCAGCAGCTAGCCTTCACCAGCTTTGCTGCAGTTACCGTCAACAGGCCCTGCAGCAGCCAGCCTCCACCTGCAGCTAGCCTCCACCGGCCCAGCAGCAGCTAGCCTCCACCGGCCCTGCAACAGGTAGCCTTCACCGGCCCTGCAACAGCTAGCCTTCACCGGCCCTGCAACAGCTAGCCTTCACCATCTCTGCTGACGGATACACTGCTTCTCTCGCACACTGTTTTCTTTCTCTGGATTGAACTTTGTGCAGAAATGATGTGCTTTCCTTTCACGGTTCTTGTTGCCGCTGTGACACTCTGGGACCTTGGGTTAACCAGCTATCATGGGGAGTGCGCAACAGTGAATGTGGCCTCTCCTCCAATCATTCCAACGCCTCAAACGCTCAATTTACCCAGCGAACTAAGTGTGCAAGTGCCGATTCAGTCAGTCCCTTATGTGGACCGTTTTAACTATGCTAAATGGTTGTGTCTTGTTTGCATCTCTGTCTTAGAAACAAACTTTGTATTGTCAGATAAGTCTCTTGTCATATTTACTGCCAGGTTACACTCTAAAAAAGAAACACCTAGCAACTTTGAAACTATCAGGAACAGATTTTTGTTGTTTCTTTTACTCTTGATTTCTGGTATACAGCCAAATCCTGGCCCTGGTATTGCTATTTGTAACACACCTACTGAATTTAAGGATAGGACTGGGCTAGGTATAATCCATCTGAATATTCAGAGTTTGCCATTAAAGATTGATATGCTGCGCATTTGGGCAAAATCAACTAACGCAGATGTCATTGTTCTGTCTGAAACATGGCTCAGTAAATCTTACTCTGATAAAACCATCTCCATTAAAGGCTACAATGTATTTAGGGCCGACCGTCCCAGGAAAGGGGGAGGGGTTGCAATTTATTGCAAATCCAAATTTAATGTAAATGTCTTGCTGTCCAAATCACTCAGTAAACAGTTTGAGTTCCTGGCCATAAATCTTGAGGTGTCAAACAGGTTTTCTGTAACTGTTGTGGACTGCTATAGACCCCCATCAGCTATTGCTGAGGCCCTAACCTCCTTGACTCAGTTGTTAGCTGACCTGAATTATAATGAAATAATCTTAACCGGTGATTTAAATTGGGATTGGCTAAATTCTAAATCTGATACCTTCAAAGATGTCTGTGTCTCACTAAATCTTACACAGCTCATTGAGAACCCCACACACCCCAATTTAAAATTTCCTGATAAATCATCTTTAATTGACTTGTTCTTGACTAATGCTCCACACAAGTACTCTATGTCAGGTGTTTTTGCAAATGATATAAGTGACCACTGTGTGATTGCTGCAGTCAGAAATGCCAAAGTCCCTAAAACCAAACCCCGTATTTTGATAAAATGTAATATGAGGGCCTTTGTTGAACAGGGGTTCTTCCATGATCTGTATAATTTTAATTGGGGACGTATTGAATTAATTAATGACGTGGAGACTGCATGGAAATTCTTCTCTGAAGGTTTTTCTTCTCTGGTTGATAAACATGCTCCCCTCAAAAGATATAAGGTTAAAGGGAGGGATAATCCATGGTTCACGCCTGATTTAGCCGATCTACTGCATAATAGAAACCTTGCTTGGGGCTAAGGCTAGGAAGACCAGGTCCGAGGCAGATAGGCTCATCTTTAGGCAACTCAGAAATCGTTTTACCTTTCTTATCAAAAAAGCCAAGTCTGATTTTTATCTCTCTGCAACAACCAAAAATTTAAATGACCCTAAAAAATTTTGGAAAGTGATAAAATCTATTTCAGCCACAGATAATCATAGTGAACTCCCACCCTGTATTGTTAATGATGCCGCTATTGTAACTGATAGGGCTTCTATGCTTGATTGTTTTAATAAGCATTTTATTGCCTCTGGCTCCCTATTCTCCAGGTCTTCTCCCCCGATTGCCGCACCTGCCCTTAATCCTGTGCCTTCTACTCCAGATGCTGGTCACATGTCTGTTGGTCAACCTTCCTTTAGTTTTAGGTTGTTCTCAGTGGAAGAGGTCCGTAGAGCTCTCCTCTCTCTGGACATAACTAAATCTGCAGGCCCAGATCGTTTAGAACCTTATTTTTTAAAGTTAGCTGCTGATTTTATTGCTAGACCCCTCCAATGTCTTTTTAACCTCACTATTACTACAAATTGTATTCCTGAAATTTGGAAGGTTGCTAATGTTCTACCCCTTTTAAAAGGGGGGGACCCTACCTGCTTGAATAATTATCGACCCATATCCAAGTTGTCCATTTTGTCAAAGGTCCTCGAAGGTCTAGTTAATGATCAGTTGAAGGATTTCCTCCATACTAACAATATTCTCTCCCCATTTCAATCCGGCTTCAGGAAACGACACAGCACTATCACAGCCTCCCTCAAATTCACCAATGATATAATAGACTCGCTGGATCACAAACAAATTTGTACAGCCCTCTTTGTTGATCTTTCTAAGGCCTTTGACACAGTGGACCACTCCACAATTGCTTGATATTGGTTTGTCTGAGCAGGCCGTTGGCTGGTTTGATAATTATCTGTCTGATAGAAAGCAATGTGTTTATTTTAAAGGCAACTCATCCACACTGCTAAATGTTTCTACTGGCGTGCCCCAGGGCTCAGTTCTGGGCCCACTTCTGTTTGTTATTTATGTGGACACATTGGGCAGAAATGTCCCTAATGCCAAACTTCATTTTTATGCCGATGATACAGTCATATACTGCTGTGGCTCCACCCTTGTTGAGGCCCTTGGCAAGTTACAGATCGCTTTTAACCTTGTGGAACGTCAGCTCATTGAGCTAAAACTTGTTTTAAATGCTGCCAAAACTAAATTGATCATTTTCTCCAATGGCAGGGAAGTACCTGAGTCCCCTCCCAGCATTTTATCATTACAAGGGTGTGAGATTGAACTTGTGACCTGTTACAAGTATCTTGGCATTTTAATTGATGATCGGCTTTCTTTCAAATCTCACATAGAAAACCTGGTAAAAAGATTAGGGTTGAAACTGGGATTATTTTTTCGTCACAGGTCTTGTTTTTCTTTTGCTGCCAGGAAAAAGTTGGTTGCTGCCACCTTTCTCCCTGTGCTTGACTACGGCGACCTTTTATACATGAATGTCCCTGCGAATTGTCTGCGATCTCTGGATTCTGTGTATCACGGTGCCTTAAGGTTCATCACGGGTTGTAGAGCCCTCACTCACCACTGCACCTTATATGCTCGAGTTGAGTGGCCCTCTTTGGCGACGTGCCGCCTTACGCACTGGTACACTTTTATTTACAAAGCAATCCTAGGTCTACTCCCCCACCATTTATGTGATTACATTTCTAAAACCCACAGCAATTACTGTTTACGTTCCAATGATTTGTACTTATTAAACATGCCAACGGTTCGTTCTGAATTTGGGAAGCACTGTTTTAAGTACTCTGCACCTGCTGCCTGGAACTCACTGCAGAACACATTGAATCTAAAGGAACTCATCACTCTTGGAACTTTTAAAAACCGTATGAGAGATTTTGTAGCAGCTACATATCGCACTTGTTGTTTTAATGTAAATTCTTAATCCTGTTGCTTATATCTAGCATGCATTTTATTTATTTTGTTGTGTGAGTTGGTGTTGTTTGTTTTTAATTGTTGCAATTTTAAAGGTTCTTATGCTGCTGTCTTGGCCAGGATTCCATTGAAAAAGAGGTCATTGTATCTCAACGGGATCGACCTGGTTAAATAAAGGTTAAATTAAAAAATTAAAAACTGTGTTACTGTGTGTACAGTGTGTCAGTGTGTGTCGCAGTGTGTTACACTGCGTTACACTGCGTTACTGTGTGTACAGTGTGTCAGTGTGTGTTACATTGTGTTACACTGCGTTACTGTGAGTACAGTGTGTCAGTGTGTGTTGCAGTGTGTTACACTGCGTTACTGTGTGTACAGTGTGTCAGTGTGTGTTACAGTGTGTTACATTGTGTTACACTGCGTTACACTGCGTTACTGTGTGTACAGTGTGTCAGTGTGTGTTGCAGTGTGTTACGTGTTACACTGTGTTACTGTGTGTACAGTGTGTCAGTGTGTGTTACATGTATTACAGTGTGTTACAGTGTGTTGCTGTGTGTGCAGTATGTGTTACAATGTGTTACACTGCGTTACTGTGTGTACAGTGTGTCAGTGTGTGTTACATTGTGTTACACTGCGTTAATGTGTGTACAGTGTGGCAGTGTGTTACATTGCGTTACACTGCGTTACACTGTGTTACTTTGTGTACAGTGTGTCAGTGTGTGTCGCAGTGTGTTACACTGAGTTACTGTGTGTACAGTGTGTCAGTGTGTGTCGCAGTGTGTTACATTGCGTTACACTGCGTTACTGTGTGTACAGTGTGTCAGTGTGTGTCGCAGTGTGTTACATTGCGTTACACTGCGTTACTGTGTGTACAGTGTGTCAGTGTGTGTCGCAGTGTGTTACACTGCGTTACACTGCGTTACTGTGTGTACAGTGTGTCAGTGTGTGTTACAGTGTGTTACATTGTGTTACACTGTGTTACACTACATTACTGTTTGTACAGTGTGTCAGTGTGTGTTACAGTGTGTTACGTGTTACACTGTGTTACTGTGTGTACAGTGTGTCAGTATGTGTTACAGTGTGTTGAACTACGTTACACTGCGTTACTGTGAGTACAGTGTGTCAGTGTGTGTTGCAGTGTGTTACACTGCGTTACTGTGTGTACAGTGTGTCAGTGTGTGTTACAGTGTGTTACATTGTGTTACACTGCGTTACACTGCGTTACTGTGTGTACAGTGTGTCAGTGTGTGTTGCAGTGTGTTACGTGTTACACTGTGTTACTGTGTGTACAGTGTGTCAGTGTGTGTTACATGTATTACAGTGTGTTACAGTGTGTTGCTGTGTGTGCAGTATGTGTTACAATGTGTTACACTGCGTTACTGTGTGTACAGTGTGTCAGTGTGTGTTACATTGTGTTACACTGCGTTAATGTGTGTACAGTGTGTCAGTGTGTCGCAGTGTGTTACACTGCGTTACACTGCGTTACTTTGTGTACAGTGTGTCAGTGTGTGTCGCAGTGTGTTACACTGCGTTACTGTGTGTACAGTGTGTCAGTGTGTGTCGCAGTGTGTTACATTGCGTTACACTGCGTTACTGTGTGTACAGTGTGTCAGTGTGTGTACAGTGTGTCAGTGTGTGTCGCAGTGTGTTACACTGCGTTACACTGCGTTACTGTGTGTACAGTGTGTCAGTGTGTGTTACAGTGTGTTACATTGTGTTACACTGTGTTACACTGCATTACTGTTTGTACAGTGTGTCAGTGTGTGTTACAGTGTGTTACGTGTTACACTGTGTTACTGTGTGTACAGTGTGTCAGTGTGTGTTACACGGCGTTACTGTGTGTACAGTGTGTCAGTGTGTGTTACATGTATTACAGTGTGTTACAGTGTCTTGCTGTGTGTGCAGTATGTGTTACAATGTGTTACACTGCGTTACTGTGTGTACAGTGTGTCAGTGTCTGTTATAGTGTGTTACTCTGCGTTACTGTGTGTACAGTGTGTCAGTGTGTGTTACATGTATTACCGTGTGTTACAGTGTCTTGCTGTGTGTGCAGTATGTGTTACAATGTGTTACACTGCGTTACTGTGTGTACAGTGTGTCAGTGTCTGTTATAGTGTGTTACTCTGCGTTACTGTGTGTACAGTGTGTCATTGTGTGATACAGTGTGTTACACTGCGTTACTGTGTGTACAGTGTGTCAGTGTGTGTTACAGTGTGTTACACTGCATTACTGTGTACAGTTTGTGAATGTGTGTCAGTGTGTCAGTGTGTGTCAGTGTGTGTTACACTGCGTTACTGTGTGTACAGTGTGTCAGTGTGTGTCAGTGTGTGTTACAGAGTGTTACACTGTGTTACTGTGTGTACAGTGTGTCAGTGTGTCTTGCAGTGTGTTACACTACGTTACACTGTGTTACAGTGTGTTGCTGTGTGTGCAGTATACGTTAAAATGTGTTACACTGCGTTACTGTGTATACAGTGTATCAGTGTGTGTTGCAGTGTTACGTGTTACACTATGTTACTGTGTGTACAGTGTGTCAGTGTGTGTTACATGTATTACAGTGTGTTACAGTGTGTTGCTGTGTGTGCAGTATGTGTTACAATGTGTTACACTGCGTTACTGTGTGTACAGTGTGTCAGTGTGTGTTGCAGTGTGTTACGTGTTACACTGTGTTACTGTGTGTACAGTGTGTCAGTGTGTGTTACATGTATTACAGTGTGTTACAGTGTGTTGCTGTGTGTGCAGTATGTGTTACAATGTGTTACACTGCGTTACTGTGTGTACAGTGTGTCAGTGTGTGTTACATTGTGTTACATTGTGTTACACTGCGTTAATGTGTGTACAGTGTGTCAGTGTGTGTCGCAGTGTGTTACATTGCGTTACACTGCGTTACTGTGTGTACAGTGTGTCAGTGTGTGTCGCAGTGTGTTACATTGCGTTACACTGCGTTACTGTGTGTACAGTGTGTCAGTGTGTGTCGCAGTGTGTTACACTGCGTTACACTGCGTTACTGTGTGTACAGTGTGTCAGTGTGTGTTACAGTGTGTTACATTGTGTTACACTGTGTTACACTACATTACTGTTTGTACAGTGTGTCAGTGTGTGTTACAGTGTGTTACGTGTTACACTGTGTTACTGTGTGTACAGTGTGTCAGTATGTGTTACAGTGTGTTGAACTACGTTACACTGCGTTACTGTGAGTACAGTGTGTCAGTGTGTGTTGCAGTGTGTTACACTGCGTTACTGTGTGTACAGTGTGTCAGTGTGTGTTACAGTGTGTTACATTGTGTTACACTGCGTTACACTGCGTTACTGTCTGTACAGTGTGTCAGTGTGTGTTGCAGTGTGTTACGTGTTACACTGTGTTACTGTGTGTACAGTGTGTCAGTGTGTGTTACATGTATTACAGTGTGTTACAGTGTGTTGCTGTGTGTGCAGTATGTGTTACAATGTGTTACACTGCGTTACTGTGTGTACAGTGTGTCAGTGTGTGTTACATTGTGTTACACTGCGTTAATGTGTGTACAGTGTGTCAGTGTGTCGCAGTGTGTTACACTGCGTTACACTGCGTTACACTGCGTTACACTGCGTTACTTTGTGTACAGTGTGTCAGTGTGTGTCGCAGTGTGTTACACTGCGTTACTGTGTGTACAGTGTGTCAGTGTGTTACATTGCGTTACACTGCGTTACTGTGTGTACAGTGTGTCAGTGTGTGTCGCAGTGTGTTACACTGCGTTACACTGCGTTACTGTGTGTACAGTGTGTCAGTGTGTGTTACAGTGTGTTACATTGTGTTACACTGTGTTACACTACATTACTGTTTGTACAGTGTGTCAGTGTGTGTTACAGTGTGTTACGTGTTACACTGTGTTACTGTGTGTACAGTGTGTCAGTATGTGTTACAGTGTGTTGAACTACGTTACACTGCGTTACTGTGAGTACAGTGTGTCAGTGTGTGTTGCAGTGTGTTACACTGCGTTACTGTGTGTACAGTGTGTCAGTGTGTGTTACAGTGTGTTACATTGTGTTACACTGCGTTACACTGCGTTACTGTGTGTACAGTGTGTCAGTGTGTGTTGCAGTGTGTTACGTGTTACACTGTGTTACTGTGTGTACAGTGTGTCAGTGTGTGTTACATTGTGTTACACTGCGTTAATGTGTGTACAGTGTGTCAGTGTGTCGCAGTGTGTTACACTGCGTTACACTGCGTTACTTTGTGTACAGTGTGTCAGTGTGTGTCGCAGTGTGTTACACTGCGTTACTGTGTGTACAGTGTGTCAGTGTGTGTCGCAGTGTGTTACATTGCGTTACACTGCGTTACTGTGTGTACAGTGTGTCAGTGTGTGTACAGTGTGTCAGTGTGTGTCGCAGTGTGTTACACTGCGTTACACTGCTTTACTGTGTGTACAGTGTGTCAGTGTGTGTTACAGTGTGTTACATTGTGTTACACTGTGTTACACTGCATTACTGTTTGTACAGTGTGTCAGTGTGTGTTACAGTGTGTTACGTGTTACACTGTGTTACTGTGTGTACAGTGTGTCAGTGTGTGTTACACGGCGTTACTGTGTGTACAGTGTGTCAGTGTGTGTTACATGTATTACAGTGTGTTACAGTGTCTTGCTGTGTGTGCAGTATGTGTTACAATGTGTTACACTGCGTTACTGTGTGTACAGTGTGTCAGTGTCTGTTATAGTGTGTTACTCTGCGTTACTGTGTGTACAGTGTGTCAGTGTGTGTTACATGTATTACCGTGTGTTACAGTGTCTTGCTGTGTGTGCAGTATGTGTTACAATGTGTTACACTGCGTTACTGTGTGTACAGTGTGTCAGTGTCTGTTATAGTGTGTTACTCTGCGTTACTGTGTGTACAGTGTGTCATTGTGTGATACAGTGTGTTACACTGCGTTACTGTGTGTACAGTGTGTCAGTGTGTGTTACAGTGTGTTACACTGCATTACTGTGTACAGTTTGTGAATGTGTGTCAGTGTGTCAGTGTGTGTCAGTGTGTGTTACACTGCGTTACTGTGTGTACAGTGTGTCAGTGTGTGTCAGTGTGTGTTACAGAGTGTTACACTGTGTTACTGTGTGTACAGTGTGTCAGTGTGTCTTGCAGTGTGTTACACTACGTTACACTGTGTTACAGTGTGTTGCTGTGTGTGCAGTATACGTTAAAATGTGTTACACTGCGTTACTGTGTATACAGTGTATCAGTGTGTGTTGCAGTGTTACGTGTTACACTATGTTACTGTGTGTACAGTGTGTCAGTGTGTGTTACATGTATTACAGTGTGTTACAGTGTGTTGCTGTGTGTGCAGTATGTGTTACAATGTGTTACACTGCGTTACTGTGTGTACAGTGTGTCAGTGTGTGTTGCAGTGTGTTACGTGTTACACTGTGTTACTGTGTGTACAGTGTGTCAGTGTGTGTTACATGTATTACAGTGTGTTACAGTGTGTTGCTGTGTGTGCAGTATGTGTTACAATGTGTTACACTGCGTTACTGTGTGTACAGTGTGTCAGTGTGTGTTACATTGTGTTACATTGTGTTACACTGCGTTAATGTGTGTACAGTGTGTCAGTGTGTGTCGCAGTGTGTTACATTGCGTTACACTGCGTTACTGTGTGTACAGTGTGTCAGTGTGTGTCGCAGTGTGTTACACTGCGTTACACTGCGTTACTGTGTGTACAGAGTGTCAGTGTGTGTCGCAGTGTGTTACATTGCGTTACACTGCGTTACTGTGTGTACAGTGTGTCAGTGTGTGTCGCAGTGTGTTACACTGCGTTACACTGCGTTACTGTGTGTACAGTGTGTCAGTGTGTGTTACAGTGTGTTACATTGTGTTACACTGTGTTACACTACATTACTGTTTGTACAGTGTGTCAGTGTGTGTTACAGTGTGTTACGTGTTACACTGTGTTACTGTGTGTACAGTGTGTCAGTATGTGTTACAGTGTGTTGAACTACGTTACACTGCGTTACTGTGAGTACAGTGTGTCAGTGTGTGTTGCAGTGTGTTACACTGCGTTACTGTGTGTACAGTGTGTCAGTGTGTGTTACAGTGTGTTACATTGTGTTACACTGCGTTACACTGCGTTACTGTGTGTACAGTGTGTCAGTGTGTGTTGCAGTGTGTTACGTGTTACACTGTGTTACTGTGTGTACAGTGTGTCAGTGTGTGTTACATGTATTACAGTGTGTTACAGTGTGTGCAGTATGTGTTACAATGTGTTACACTGCGTTACTGTGTGTACAGTGTGTCAGTGTGTGTTACATTGTGTTACACTGCGTTAATGTGTGTACAGTGTGTCAGTGTGTCGCAGTGTGTTACACTGCGTTACACTGCGTTACACTGCGTTACTTTGTGTACAGTGTGTCAGTGTGTGTCGCAGTGTGTTACACTGCGTTACTGTGTGTACAGTGTGTCAGTGTGTTACATTGCGTTACACTGCGTTACTGTGTGTACAGTGTGTCAGTGTGTGTACAGTGTGTCAGTGTGTGTCGCAGTGTGTTACACTGCGTTACACTGCGTTACTGTGTGTACAGTGTGTCAGTGTGTGTTACAGTGTGTTACATTGTGTTACACTGTGTTACACTGCATTACTGTTTGTACAGTGTGTCAGTGTGTGTTACAGTGTGTTACGTGTTACACTGTGTTACTGTGTGTACAGTGTGTCAGTGTGTGTTACATGTATTACAGTGTGTTACAGTGTCTTGCTGTGTGTGCAGTATGTGTTACAATGTGTTACACTGCGTTACTGTGTGTACAGTGTGTCAGTATGTGTTACAGTGTGTTAAACTACGTTACACTGCGTTACTGTGTACTGTGTGTCAGTATACGTTACAATGCATTACACTGCGTTACTGTGTGTACAGTGTGTCAGTGTGTGTTGCAGTGTGTTACGTGTTACACTGTGTTACTGTGTGTACAGTGTTTCAGTGTGTGTTACACTGTGTTACACTGCGTTACTGTGTGTAACAGTGTGTTACTCTGTGTTACACGGCGTTACTGTGTGTACAGTGTGTCAGTGTGTGTTACATGTATTACAGTGTGTTACAGTGTCTTGCTGTGTGTGCAGTATGTGTTACAATGTGTTACACTGCGTTACTGTGTGTACAGTGTGTCAGTGTCTGTTATAGTGTGTTACTCTGCGTTACTGTGTGTACAGTGTGTCAGTGTGTGTTACATGTATTACCGTGTGTTACAGTGTCTTGCTGTGTGTGCAGTATGTGTTACAATGTGTTACACTGCGTTACTGTGTGTACAGTGTGTCAGTGTCTGTTATAGTGTGTTACTCTGCGTTACTGTGTGTACAGTGTGTCATTGTGTGATACAGTGTGTTACACTGCGTTACTGTGTGTACAGTGTGTCAGTGTGTGTTACAGTGTGTTACACTGCATTACTGTGTACAGTTTGTGAATGTGTGTCAGTGTGTCAGTGTGTGTCAGTGTGTGTTACACTGCGTTACTGTGTGTACAGTGTGTCAGTGTGTGTCAGTGTGTGTTACAGAGTGTTACACTGTGTTACTGTGTGTACAGTGTGTCAGTGTGTCTTGCAGTGTGTTACACTACGTTACACTGTGTTACAGTGTGTTGCTGTGTGTGCAGTATACGTTAAAATGTGTTACACTGCGTTACTGTGTATACAGTGTATCAGTGTGTGTTGCAGTGTTACGTGTTACACTATGTTACTGTGTGTACAGTGTGTCAGTGTGTGTTACATGTATTACAGTGTGTTACAGTGTGTTGCTGTGTGTGCAGTATGTGTTACAATGTGTTACACTGCGTTACTGTGTGTACAGTGTGTCAGTGTGTGTTGCAGTGTGTTACGTGTTACACTGTGTTACTGTGTGTACAGTGTGTCAGTGTGTGTTACATGTATTACAGTGTGTTACAGTGTGTTGCTGTGTGTGCAGTATGTGTTACAATGTGTTACACTGCGTTACTGTGTGTACAGTGTGTCAGTGTGTGTTACATTGTGTTACATTGTGTTACACTGCGTTAATGTGTGTACAGTGTGTCAGTGTGTGTCGCAGTGTGTTACATTGCGTTACACTGCGTTACTGTGTGTACAGTGTGTCAGTGTGTGTCGCAGTGTGTTACACTGCATTACACTGCGTTACTGTGTGTACAGAGTGTCAGTGTGTGTCGCAGTGTGTTACATTGCGTTACACTGCGTTACTGTGTGTACAGTGTGTCAGTGTGTGTCGCAGTGTGTTACACTGCGTTACACTGCGTTACTGTGTGTACAGTGTGTCACTGTGTGTCGCAGTGTGTTACACTGCGTTACACTGCGTTACTGTGTGTACAGTGTGTCACAGTGTGTTACACTGCGTTACACTGCGTTACACTGCGTTACACTGCGTTACACTGCGTTACTGTGTGTACAGTGTGTCAGTGTGTGATACAGTGTGTTACAGTGCGTTACTGTGTGTACAGTGTGTCAGTGTGTGTTACAGTGTGTTACACTGCGTTACTGTGTATAGTTTGTGAATGTGTGTCAGTGTGTCAGTGTGTGTCAGTGTGTGTTACACTGCGTTACTGTGTGTACAGTGTGTCAGTGTGTGTCAGTGTGTGTTACAGTGTGTTACACTGTGTTACTGTGTGTACAGTGTGTCAGTGTGTGTCAGTGTGTCTTGCAGTGTGTTACACTACGTTACACTGCGTTACTGTGTGTACAGTGTGTCAGTATGTGTTACAGTGTGTTAAACTACGTTAGACTGCGTTACTGTGTACTGTGTGTCAGTGTCTGTTGCAGTGTGTTACACTGCGTTACTGTGTGTACAGTGTGTCAGTGTGTGTTACACTGTGTTACAGTGTGTTGCTGTGTGTGCAGTATACGTTACAATGTGTTACACTGCGTTACTGTGTGTACAGTGTGTCAGTGTGTGTTGCAGTGTGTTACGTGTTACACTGTGTTACTGTGTGTACAGTGTGTCAGTGTGTGTTACATGTATTACAGTGTGTTGCAGTGTCTTGCTGTGTGTGCAGTATATGTTACAATGTGTTACACTGCGTTACTGTGTGTACAGTGTGTCAGTGTCTGTTATAGTGTGTTACTCTGCGTTACTGTGTGTACAGTGTGTCAGTGTGTGTTACATTGTGTTACACTGCTTTAATGTGTGTACAGTGTGTCAGTGTGTGTCGCAGTGTGTTACACTGCGTTACACTGCGTTACTGTGTGTACAGTGTGTCAGTGTGTGTCGCAGAGTGTTACACTGCGTTACTGTGTGTACAGTGTGTCAGTGTGTGTCGCAGTGTGTTACACTGCGTTACACTGCGTTACACTGCGTTACTGTGTGTACAGTGTGTCAGTGTGTGTCGCAGTGTGTTACACTGCGTTACACTGCGTTACTGTGTGTACAGTGTGTCAGTGTGTGTTACAGTGTGTTACATTGTGTTACACTGTGTTACACTGCGTTACTGTGTGTAACAGTGTGTTACTCTGTGTTACACTGCGTTACTGTGTGTACAGTGTGTCAGTGTGTGTTACATGTATTACAGTGTGTTACAGTGTCTTGCTGTGTGTGCAGTATGTGATACAATGTGTTACACTGCGTTACTGTGTGTACATTGTGTCAGTGTCTGTTATAGTGTGTTACTCTGCGTTACTGTGTGTACAGTGTATCAGTGTGTGATACAGTGTGTTACACTGCGTTACTGTGTGTACAGTGTGTCAGTGTGTGTTACAGTGTGTTACACTGCGTTACTGTGTACAGTTTGTGAATGTGTGTCAGTGTGTCAGTGTGTGTCATGTGTGTTACACTGCGTTACTGTGTGTACAGTGTGTCAGTGTGTGTCAGTGTGTGTTACAGTGTGTTACACTGTGTTACTGTGTGTACAGTGTGTCAGTGTGTGTCAGTGTGTCTTGCAGTGTGTTACACTACGTTACACTGCGTTACTGTGTGTACAGTGTGTCAGTGTGTGATACAGTGTGTTACAGTGCGTTACTGTGTGTACAGTGTGTCAGTGTGTGTTACAGTGTGTTACACTGCGTTACTGTGTACAGTTTGTGAATGTGTGTCAGTGTGTCAGTGTGTGTCAGTGTGTCTTACACTGCGTTACTGTGTGTACAGTGTGTCAGTGTGTGTCAGTGTGTGTTACAGTGTGTTACACTGTGTTACTGTGTGTACAGTGTGTCAGTGTCTGTCAGTGTGTCTTGCAGTGTGTTACACTACGTTACACTGCGTTACTATGTGTACAGTGTGTCAGTATGTGTTACAGTGTGTTAAACTACGTTAGACTGCGTTACTGTGTGTACAGTGTGTCAGTGTGTGTTACACTGTGTTACAGTGTGTTGCTGTGTGTGTAGTATACGTTACAATGTGTTACACTGCGTTACTGTGTGTACAGTGTATCAGTGTGTGTTGCAGTGTTATGTGTTACACTATGTTACTGTGTGTACAGTGTGTCAGTGTGTGTTACATGTATTACAGTGTGTTGCTGTGTGTGCAGTATGTGTTACAATGTGTTACACTGCGTTACTGTGTGTACAGTGTGTCAGTGTGTGTTACAGTGTGTTACGTGTTACACTGTGTTACTGTGTGTACAGTGTGTCAGTGTGTGTTACATGTATTACAGTGTGTTACAGTGTCTTGCTGTGTGTGCAGAATGTGTTACAATGTGTTACACTGCGTTACTTTGTGTACAATGTGTCAGTGTCTGCTATAGTGTGTTACTCTGCGTTACTGTGTGTACAGTGTGTCAGTGTGTGTTACAGTGTGTTACACTGTGTTACTGTGTGTACAGTGTGTCAGTGTGTGTCAATGTGTGTTACAGTGTGTTACACTGCGTTACTGTGTGTACAGTTTGTCAGTGTGTGTTACAATCTGTTACACTGCGTTACTGTGTACAGTTTGTGAATGTGTGTCAATGTGTCAGTGTTTTGTCAGTTTGTGTTACACTGCGTTACTGTGTACAGTGTGTCAGTGTGTGTCAGTGTGTGTTACAGTGTGTTACACTGTGTTACTGTGTGTACAGTGTGTCAGTGTGTGTCAGTGTGTCTTGCACTGTGTTACACTACGTTACACTGCGTTACTGTGTGTACAGTGTGTCAGTGTCTGTTATAGTGTGTTACTCTGCGTTACTGTGTGTACAGTGTGTCAGTGTGTGATACAGTGTGTTACACTGCGTTACTGTGTGTACAGTGTGTCAGTGTGTGTCATGTGTGTTACACTGTGTTACTGTGTGTACAGTGTGTCAGTGTGTGTCAGTGTGTGTTACAGTGTGTTACACTGTGTTACTGTGTGTACAGTGTGTCAGTGTGTGTCAGTGTGTCTTGCAGTGTGTTACACTACGTTACACTGCGTTACTGTGTGTACAGTGTGTCAGTGTGTGATACAGTGTGTTACAGTGCGTTACTGTGTGTACAGTGTGTCAGTGTGTGTTACAGTGTGTTACACTGCGTTACTGTGTACAGTTTGTGAATGTGTGTCAGTGTGTCAGTGTGTGTCAGTGTGTCTTACACTGCGTTACTGTGTGTACAGTGTGTCAGTGTGTGTCAGTGTGTGTTACAGTGTGTTACACTGTGTTACTGTGTGTACAGTGTGTCAGTGTCTGTCAGTGTGTCTTGCAGTGTGTTACACTACGTTACACTGCGTTACTGTGTGTACAGTGTGTCAGTATGTGTTACAGTGTGTTAAACTACGTTAGACAGCGTTACTGTGTACTGTGTGTCAGTGTCTGTTGCAGTGTGTTACACTGCGTTACTGTGTGTACAGTGTGTCAGTGTGTGTTACACTGTGTTACAGTGTGTTGCTGTGTGTGTAGTATATGTTACAATGTGTTACACTGCATTACTGTGTGTACAGTGTATCAGTGTGTGTTGCAGTGTTACGTGTTACACTATGTTACTGTGTGTACAGTGTGTCAGTGTGTGTTACATGTATTACAGTGTGTTACAGTGTGTTGCTGTGTGTGCAGTATGTGTTACAATGTGTTACACTGCGTTACTGTGTGTACAGTGTGTCAGTGTGTGTTGCAGTGTGTTACGTGTTACACTGTGTTACTGTGTGTACAGTGTGTCAGTGTGTGTTACATGTATTACAGTGTGTTACAGTGTGTTGCTGTGTGTGCAGTATGTGTTACAATGTGTTACACTGCGTTACTGTGTGTACAGTGTGTCAGTGTGTGTTACATTGTGTTACACTGCGTTAATGTGTGTACAGTGTGTCAGTGTGTGTCGCAGTGTGTTACACTGCGTTACACTGTGTTACTCTGTGTACAGTGTGTCAGTGTGTGTCGCAGTGTGTTAAACTAAGTTACTGTGTGTACAGTGTCAGTGTGTGTTACAGTGTGTTACACTGCGTTATTGTGTGTACAGTGTGTCAGTGTGTGTTACAGTGTGTTACATAGTGTTACACTGTGTTGCACTGCATTACTGTGTGTACAGTGTGTCAGTGTGTGTTACAGTGTGTTACATGTTACACTGTGTTACTGTGTGTACAGTGTGTCAGTGTGTGTTACATGTATTACAGTGTGTTACAGTGTCTTGCTGTGTGTGCAATATGTGTTACAATGTGTTACACTGCGTTACTGTGTGTACAGTGTGTCAGTGTCTGTTATAGTGTGTTACTCTGCGTTACTGTGTGTACAGTGTGTCAGTGTGTGTTACAGTGTGTTACACTGTGTTACTGTGTGTACAGTGTGTCAGTGTGTGTCAATGTGTGTTACAGTGTGTTACACTGCGTTACTGTGTGTACAGTTTGTCAGTGTGTGTTACAGTGTGTTACACTGCGTTACTGTGTACAGTTTGTGAATGTGTGTCAGTGTGTCAGTGTTTGTCAGTTTGTGTTACACTGCGTTACAGTGTGTACAGTGTGTCAGTGTGTGTTACAGTGTGTTACACTGTGTTACTGTGTGTACAGTGTGTCAGTGTGTCTTCCAGTGTGTTACACTACGTTACACTGCGTTACTGTGTGTACAGTGTGTCAGTATGTGTTACAGTGTGTTAAACTACGTTACACTGCATTACTGTGTACTGTGTGTCAGTGTCTGTTGCAGTGTGTTACACTGCGTTACTGTGTGTACAGTGTGTCAGTGTGTGTTACACTGTGTTACATTTGTTGCTGTGTGTGCAGTATACGTTACAATGTGTTACACTGCGTTACTGTGTGTACAGTGTGTCAGTGTGTGTTACACTGTGTTACACTGCGTTACTGTGTGTAACAGTTTGTTACTCTGTGTTACACTGCGTTACTGTGTGTACAGTGTGTCAGTGTGTGTTACAGTGTATTACAGTGTGTTACAGTGTGTTGCTGTGTGTGCATTATGCGTTACAATGTGTTACACTGCGTTTCTGTGTGTACAGTGTGTCAGTGTGTTACAGTGTGTTACACTGCGTTACTGTGTGTACAGTGTGTCAGTGCGTGTCAGTGTGTGTTACACTGCGTTACAGTGTGTCAGTGTGTGTCAGTGTGTGTTACAGTGTGTTACAGTTTGTTACACTGCGTTACTATGTGTACAGTGTGTCAGTGTGTGTTACACTGTGTTACAGCGTGTTGCTTTGTGTGCAGTATGCGCTACAATGTTTTACACGTCGTTACTGTGTACAGAGTGTCAGTGTGTGATACAGTGTGTTAAACTAAGTTACTGTGTGTACAGTGTCAGTGTGTGTTACAGTGTGTTACACTGCGTTACTGTGTGTACAGTGTGTCAGTGTGTGTTACAGTGTGTTACACTGTGTTACTGTGTACAGTGTGTCAGTGTGTGATAGTGTGTTACACTGTGTTAATGTGTGTACAGTGTGTCAGTGTGTGTTACACTGTGTTACATTTGTTGCTGTGTGTGCAGTATACGTTACAATGTGTTACACTGCGTTACTGTGTGTACAGTGTGTCAGTGTGTGTTGCAGTGTTACACTACGTTACACTGCGTTACTGTGTGTACAGTGTGTCAGTGTGTGTTACAGTGTGTTACATTGTGTTACACTGCATTACTGTGTGTTACTCTGTGTTACACTGCGTTACTGTGTGTACAGTGTGTCAGTGTGTGTTACAGTGTGTTACAGTGTGTGCAGTATGCGTTACAATGTTTTACGGGCTTAGCCAAAGTGCTAAGCCCACCAAAAATACGTTTAACTCTTTGGTGTTACTCTCCACGGAAGTCTTTAGTAAAAGGCAAAAGACTTTATGTTATGAAGAGAAACCAGAGTAAGTACAGCCTCTCTCCACAAGAGCAGCCAAAGACCCTAGACGTCTCAGTCGACAGCTTCATGGTGCTCCCCCCTGTTTGGCTAGCTGCATAGCAAAGTACAGGCCACACCTTTTCTGGCACTCCACCCCACCTTCTCGGGAGCTTAATCCAATCCGATGACCCGGAAATTCATGCGTTGCCATTGCGCGCAGGCTCCCAGAGCCACTGCAATGACTGGTCAATCCCCCGTGCTCAAAATCACTGGTCTTGTTGTGTAAAAGTGCGCAAAGCTTGAGGGGAACAGGCCGCGCTTGTTTGTACAGCATGTCTGCCCATCAGGGAATTGAACCCTTGTCCCCTGCGCAACAAGTAGGAAGATTGGCCACTGTACTAACCAGCAGCACACTCTTTCACACCCTGAATAAGCTACCGGTGAGAATAGATTAGCTAAGACAAACGGGGAGAAAATGCAGCACAGACTGCTTTGACCAATTTCCAGGCGCACAAAAATGCCATCCACTTTGTTCATGGTCTTTCGGTCAAATATTAGGTAGGACTTGCAGACTGGCTTTTCATGTTTTCAGATTTTGCTTTTCCACAGAGTGAGAGAAGGGTGCACCGTTCCCAGCGGCACTGCAATACCGGGTCGATGCGTGGAGCGAATGGAGCAAGGCCCATTTTCGACTCCTGGTCCTAAAAATCTGTTTAATATGTTTTCCCATTATAGAGGATGTATCACATATTAAACTGATAAGAACAGATTTTTTTTTTTTTTTTTGAAAACATTTTATTGACACTTATTTCAGAAAGACATACGTTGTTTACAATCCGGCTCCCACGTCCGAATGGGCACAGAGGCGATTCTTTTTTGTGACTGCATCCTAGGCCTGCCGCCTGCAGTGACGGCTGCTTGCACCGCCGCTGTGGCCATCTGGATCGCAGCTATGGGGGGTATCTGCATGTGCTTCCTTACCAGCAGGTTTCCGGAGGTCCATATGGCGTCTTTGATGGCGGCCAGGGTGAGCCACTGTTTGGCAAAGTCTGCTCGTAATGTTTGTTCCTGGCCCACCCCGTACAGCACTAGCTGTGCTGTCAGGACCTCCCCTGCTGGTAAGCACGGGAATTTTAGGGAGCCGGCCGTTGCCCACTGGTCTACAGCAGCACTGCACTCCCAGAGCAGATGCCTCACCAACTCAGGTGCACCACACCCAGGTCGGGGGCAAGTTGAGAGCGTTGACACGCCCCGGGAGTGCATTACGGACCGGATGGTTTACGTTGCGCCAAACCGTTGAGGGCTCGCCTATTGTGAGCCCGCGCACTGGATACATTGATTCCCACTCCTGCACAACAGAGAGAAGAGAGCGATGGTGGGTTAAAATAGACAGCTCCTCTTGCTCTAGTTTAAAATGCTTTAGAAATTTCTGGATAAAAGCGTAGGCTGGTGGCAGGTTAAAAGACACAGGTACTCTAAGATCAATGGGTAAAACTTTTAAGTGTCTAAGGTAGGACCCCATCCAGAATCGTGCCATTGCTGTTTTTTGTGATCTCTGGATGGGGCTGTGGCGTATGTGATGTGCAGGGTGCTGTATCGGTTTCCTAAAAACTGGTGTAGGTCCAGGACTCCCTTTCCTCCTTTCTCTTTCGGCTTTTTCATCACCTCTCTCCTCAACCTCTCCCATTTGGACCCCCACAAGAAATAAAAGATGGCGCGTTCCAGATCTGAAAGCACTCTTCATGGTGGGAGCTCTTATAGGACTGGGAACACCGGGCCCAGGTGTCCCCACTCCACGACGACCAGATCACACCTACTGGGGGTCTGCAACACAAAACACAAAGACAAGACAAGCAGCCAGCCCAACAGCCAAAAGAGGCGGGGTCGTCACAGTAAATAAAAACATACAGCAATGTTCCTAAAAGCACCTATAGACAAACATCAATAAAAGCAAAGATCTGCACAAATCTCCAGTGTCCATCTTGGCCTCGTCCTTTTCTTATCTGCCGCTATTTAAAAGTTTTATTGACACAGGGATAAATTAATTTTTAAATCTATTTAATCTGCAACAAGGGACTCTGAACCTCCTCCCAGAGGGCAGTAGCTGATACTCAGCATGTAGAACATGGGATGGGTCAGTAACTATCCTATTGGCTTGCCTTAGAGTAGCCTGTTCGTAAGTAAACTGCAAGGATGGATGCTGTCTTACCCCTATAATCTTCCATGCAGTCTGCATCAATCGGACCAGTTTGGACTTTAGTTGCACGGAGAGGTTACCAAACCAAGCTGTGATGCCGTATCTGATAAGGCTCTGATAAAAGCATAAATTTAACATACATTTTTGATCAACACCATGAACTGTAAGTCAACACAAGAAGTGCAGTCGTTGTTGTAATCTGCTACAGAGACTGTCCACATGGGTGTTCCAGGTTAATGAGTAAAATCAATAAAAACACCAAGGTGTTCTCTTCTGAGGGGCTGTCTGATGCTGACCCTGACAAACATAAAGGGAGAAAAAGAAATTACATTTATTATTTAATTATTTGAACCGAGAACTAATATAAAATTACTATCATTATATTATATCATCAGCAGTGATGGAAACATGACACCCGGGTGGACACGCTAATTTTTGCCGCGATGCTATGACGCGCTTTGAAGTTCTGGACGTTATTGTTATTTATTTATTATTTATATATATATATGGCTGTCGGAACTGACGTCTGGTAACTTACCGACTACACCACTCGGCTGCTCCAAACATCAGACCATGTGCGTCCATGAAGAAAACGTGAGTAGCTTGTTCTTATTAGGGTATTAAGCCCTCACTACCATCCTAATATCGCTGCTGCATGGAACGCTGCATAATTCATTCCGCATAATAATTAGCCATGTGCTTCTGTTTGTTTGAGAGGAGAGAAAATTTGGAATAATGGGTTTTCCGGAGCGCGTTTGTGACGTTGAATGTGACACGCCAGAAAAAAAACAGAAAGACAAACTCGTCTACTGGCAATGTGAAAGGAGTCAATCGCCTATTTTTAGCGGGTTTACCCGCGTTTAAAAAACCTGCATATACGCGCTAATTTTGGTGTAAAAGGGTATAAGTCTACTTACTGTTGTCTTCAGCCGCTGCCAAAAGCTGTAAATTTTTGCCTCATAAACCACAAAAAACTTGAACAGTCCTCAGATCGTAGCCCCAGAAAAGACAAAACATGTTACATCAGAGGAATTGGATATTTTGTATGTGTGTTTAGTTTCTGCTGCTCCTCTGTATATAAGGGATATGGGTGTTTAACTCTGTTCCCTACTCTCCACGCTCCCCATTCCTGTCTTTGTTTTTCCTTTAGCATACAACACTTCACTCACTATTTTATCATTCATGCAAACACGCCAACACCACTGACTCATTGACTATCACACCCCATAGCATTTTGACATTCTTGGTTGTTTCCAATAAATTATTAGTTGATTGCTTTAACTTCTTGTGTGACCTCCCGTTATTTGTCATGGTTTTTGAGCCAGCCGTGACATTACTAACATCTTTGTATGTTTTTTTGTATGTGGAATGTTTTGTCTTTTATGGCTGCAGCATGGGTAAAAGCCCAAGCCAAATTTTCCACTTTGTGGGACAATAAAGTTAATCTTGAATCTTGAATCTTGAAGAGGATCTGATTCGGAAGTACTTCCAAGATGGCTACAGTTACGGTGAAATTTTGAATGTCCTGGCAACGAATCACAATGTTAAAATGAGCCTTAACTCTCTAAAGAGTACATTAAAATTTTAAAAACATTACTCTCCTGCCACTGTATGTGCTGCCATACATGAAGAGCTGAAGGGACAGCATTATAGGTACCGTTCAATGTGACAGACGTACTTTCTTACAGTGAGAAGGGATGATGTCATGGTTATGATGGGAGAGCTTGATCCCTCAGGAGTTCAACTTTGCACAAGACAAAGATTTGTAGGAAGAGTGTACAGTTCCCTTGGACCAAACCATGTCTGGCATGTTGATGGTTATGACAAATTACAACCAATGCAGCTTACTGTGGCACTGAAAACAATGAACAATGGTGGCAATCCAGTGTGCCTTAACATCAGCCCACTGATAATTTTACACGGGCTGCCAGTCATGTATAGCTCCTCAACTGCAAACCAACTGATCGAAAGCTGGTGGTCATACTTCAGAAAACAGAGGTGTGGTCCGGGTTAACAAGGCAAACAAAAAAAATCCCAGGTATACAGCAACATTAAGCCACATTAAGCCCCCTTTTTTGGCCATTTTTTCACTATATTAATTCATAATTTCTTTTCACCATTGCTAGTTCTTATGTTGCTGTATACCTGGGGAATTTTTTTTTTTTTTTCATAATCATTAAATATTTCTTTGCCGTTTTCACATTAAGCCTTTTAGAATGTCCCCAATTTGGGGAAAGTTTTTTACACCTGTGGAGAAAAAGTTGCATTGTATGTTTCTGTTTTAGACTAGAATAACTGCTTTCTTACTTCATGGGTCTACGTGTAATTGTGTTCAGAATTAGGACAGGTGCCATGCATTCCCGAGACAGTGGCGTGATCCTCACATGCTGCTGTTCATTCCTGTAATAGTGATGTCATCTTAATGTTGCCTTGTCTAGGAGACACTATGTCTAGGAAATGTGGCCTTGCTGGATGATGGCAAAATAGTCTTTATTTCAGTTTTATTCTTCAATTGGCATCACGAACAGCTCCCTATATAAGAGACCGGACTCTCTGCTATACCATTTGGGTGAGTTGAGGGTTCTAAGGATTCTCCCCACGGGAAAGATCCTGAAACGGAAAATATTGAGGGAATCACTCTGAGCTAGGTTGCTTACAACGATTTTATATTTTTATATTGTATGGGTATGCCCTGGTATGAAGGCCAGGAGGATTATTTTGATGCCCTGAGCAGATATGGATGGTTTTCTAATTAATACCCTGAGTAAATATGCGTAGGATGCCCTGGTAAATTAGCCAGGAGGGTTGTATGGGTGAAGTGGAAAAAACTGAATGGAAAAGACTTGATTTTATCCAGGCTGGAGTCTCAAAGGGTCTCAGAAACTATGTCTGAAAGAGGCTGGAGCCAGACAGAGGTGAAAATGAAACTTTGTCGTAGGACAAAATTAAAATTCAAAATTACATTTTTGGAAAGACCTTGACCTGGAGAGTAACATATGTCAATATGAAGAACATGGGTGGTTCCTGTACTGCAATATTGCCCTTTGAACTCTGACCCCGGGCTACTTTTGAAGGCTTATTATACAGCAACACAAGGGGCTAGAGACATGGGGTCAACTTCTCTAGAAAGCTATTGAGCTGTACTTTCATGGGAGTGGGGTTACTGATGGCAGGCGGCACTGAGTTGGGTTGAAATGCAATATTTTCTGAAATTCTCCTGCTTCCCATTAAGATGGCTGAAATCTGACAAAAGATTTGTTTTTTCCACCCTCAAATACCCCAGTAACCATGTCAAGTCCATGTTTACAACGTCAAATATAGGAGAAACAACAACAAAACAAGAAAACCCACAGAGCAAGGCTTTTATTGTGAAGTGCTCATAGGAAGTGCAAACTGTAGTTTGCTGTTTACCGGCAAACTGCTCAATATTAGAAAGATGCAATACACTCTGAACCAACAGGTTGATGTTATAAGAGGATATAATCAAAAGAATTACAAAAATATACTTTTGTTGGTGCTATTTTGCCGCAATTTCATCAGCTGTGTTTCATGGGCAGAAAGAGGTATGTTCAATGACTAAACGGATTATGCAACATTTAGAAACGTTAACTCCCGACTGGTTCTTCTATTTAAATTATGCTGATTGTAAAGTAGATGTAATGATACAGACGTTATAAAGTGCCATATTTTATGGAGTTTATTGAGATACCACTGAAATAACTTGTTATATAGGTTATGAGCCAAATTTATTTATTTATCTAGCAGGTGACATCAAATGGTAATCAAACCATCATATCAAATGGTGCTTGGCCTCGAAACTGATCTACAACCAATTTTTCTTTCATTAACATTATCACCAAAGAGCTCAAGCAAAGAAATGCATCAAACCAGAATGCCTTATTGGGCAGAAAATGTAGCCAGACTGTGTGTTCCGTGGTCCAGGAGAGAAAGTTGCAGGCGTCTAATACTGCCGCGAGAGGCTTTACCATGGAGTCTATGGAACACCCGGTGCATCTTACACAGATGCACAAGGCTACCTTTAGCGTCGTTATAGCGACGCCAAGGGATTTGACAAAGAGTCAACATAGGACGAGGTGGGAATGAGAACGGGTTGTGTAAGCAATATTAGTTAATTGCCATATCATTAAAGGCTTAGTAAAACTTGCAGTCAACTACATAATAGTAAGAATAACCAAATAGAGGAAGCATGAATGAAAAGCATGAGGGATGCACCGTATTCTTTAATTTCAAGTTGAATGTCATAGAGTTAATTCAATACATCAATCTAGCGACCCCCACTCCTATCAGTATAAAGCTCTTCAGTGCCAAGATAGTTGAACAGGGAGAAGATAGCTACTTCTGAAACCCTGCCCACAAATACCCAGGCTGCAGGACAGCCCTCAGTCCATCTGGCCCAACCAAATGATCTCAAAACAGAAAGAAAACAAAGAAGGAAAAGACAAGTTCAAGTTAGTTTGTTTATAAAGCCCTTTATTACAAGCATGTCTCAGAGGACTTTACAGAGAATAAGCCTAACTAGATTGAATTTATCAAAAAATAAGTGGTGAACAAAATTATATAGGACAAACATAGCGAAAAGACAGACAAGAGCAGATTTTAGCAAGACAAAACAGCCTACCTATTCTGCATAGCCTAACCCAGTCAGGTGGGTCACAGGAGATTTTATTTGGGTCGCCAAATAAATTTGCAGAATTTCTTCCATAGTCTTTTATTAAAGATTTATATCTGCAGTACACCTTTGAGCCACATGAGGGAGCTTGTTGGTATTTCTACCACACTCACGGTTTCCGCCAGATTCTGCAGCCAGCCACAAGAAATGGATGCTTGGCTAATAAAAAAGAAAGGCCCAGCTAAAGACCAGACTACAACTAACGTTAGCCAAACTACCGCCTGTGAGGGAAGCCGGCATGAGGACGGACGTGAACCGACCCCTGCTACCTCTCACATTCAACCCGCTGATGACGGCACAGATGGAAGGGTCGAGGGATCAGGTGAAGAGCCTCCTGCTAAGAAGAGAAAATCATATTTATAAAGTATTTAAAATGTGTATATTGTTTTACTGATGAGAGGAAAAAAACAAGAGCCTGTTAACTCCGCCTAAATACATTTATTTGGTCTCATTTATAAAGTATTTAATGTGTATATGTTTTCAATAACACGTGCATAAAACAAAGTTGTGATTTATCAAACGTATATCTCTTCGAAATGGCTGGTTTACCTATTCAAGATAATATAAGGTGATGCGGAAATGGCAGTAAAAATGGTCAGGAAAGTTCATTTATGCACAAATTCACTCTTCTCACGACTTCTAGTTCAAGCATCTCCCTGGTCCTCTCAAACTTGCCTATGACAGTGGTTCCCAACCTTTTTCTTAAGGGACCCCTATTTTACCATTGTATACACTGACGCCCACCCACATCCAATAACAAAAAAGGGGAAAAAGTAGCCTACTTCTTTTGAAATATCTTTATGTATATTCCATTATATTCATTGCATAAAAAACAATAACAGCACAGAACAATTAACTGTACAATGAACCTAAATAGTGAACTTAATACCTGCAGGAAGTTTGTGTAAAATTAGCAATTTGTAAATTCATGATTCATGAAGCTCATAACTGTCACTTAAGTTGAAACTGACAAACATACATTATGTTAATGGTTAAAGATGAGTTGATTTCACTAAATTGTGGTTTGAGGTTTTATGGTGCAGCAACACACACGTGCGCGCGCCGCACGCACACACACACACACACACACGCACAAATATACAAGGAAATAAATTTCTTCTTACACATGCTTTGGGAATCGTTTTTTTAAACTGCCATGCCAATGTCATTCCTGAATTGAATTGATAGAGACATAGAGGGTCTGGAGAGAGAGAGAGGGAGAGAGAGAGAGCGGCAGGCGAGAGGTAGGCTACTGTAGAGAAAGCGCGTTGGAGAGGGGTAGAGAGAGAGCGAGAGAGAGAGAGAGAGAGAGAGAGAGAGAGACCTGCACCGTCCATATCGGTGTGTAGCCTATTCCAGAAACCTGCTGATGTGACCGCTGTCCCTAACGGACTGATAATCCGGACTGCCTCGTGTTTTATTTGGATTGCGATCTGCTTGTATCCGCATCATCCATCTCCACTCGGTTAAAAAAAAAAAAACAAAAAAAAAAAACAGACGCATTTGGTGTTGATTTGTCCCAGTGACGGAGCGACAAGATCAGCATCATGTCTAGACTGGAACCAGTCTCCTGCCTCCGGACGGCGTTAACCTAACTGGGAGGTAGGCCCGGAGAAACCGCGGATACGTGTGATATTATGGGATGGGATTGAGCGCTAGTGTGGTTGTAGGTCTGATAGGAATGACGGAGATGCTGAAAACAAACCTTCAGTCAGTGCCGTTAGTTATCGTTCTTGAGGAATAGCTAGCTAGAGTGAGAATGTCAGACCATTGTGTTAACCTGTGTACTGCTGTGTTAACCTGGAGTTTACATGGTACAAATCGTTGTTTTTTTTGTAGCGGTTATAACCTGCACGTGCACCTGAACACTGACACGCGACCGCTACAAAAAATAATTTGTGCCGGTATCCGTTATAAGGCCTTAACGCCCAGGGTAAGCGGTGTCTGCTGGACTGTCTGTATCCAATTTGTTACATTATTGTTGTCAGTTCGTTATTTTGTATTGTAACCAATTTCTTTTAACAGCTTTGAGTCTAAGTCATATTTCCTCAAGAGGGACAATGATGTATATCTTATCTTATATGGTGTTTGTACAGGATAATTCAATATGTTGTGTTAACCTGGAGCTAATAATTCAATATGTTGTGCTAGCTTGTAGGCCTGTACTGCTGTGTTAACCTGGAGCTGGTGTTGTTAGGCTACTGGATAATTCACTGTAAAACACAACATCCATCTAGCTATGCATCCATCATGTATCTTTGTGCATGACCTGTGCTTAGCAGTAGGTGTGACTTGCTATTGTTAGGGTACACATCAAAGTAAACTTTAAATTCACTGATTGGCAGATTAGTGCTAAAACTTAAAACAAAAAGCCTCACCATCTGTTCAACATATTTTGTTTGGGTTGAAGGGAAAAAATCAATTTATTTACTTGGTGAGAGACATGGATATAATTTTACACATCTTCTAATGCAGTGGTTCTCAACCTTTTTCATATCAAGGACCCCTAATGTAGTCCACATTAGGGCCACGGACCCCCATTTGATGAGATTTTGCCTCTTGGACCCAAATCTGAGAATATTTTTATTGTTAGATATGATTTTGTCCAGAACTCCATGACTATCTTTATTGTAGGTAGAGACATAACAGTGAAACTATGATGAAAATAGTCATTCTTCTACATTCTATAATTGTTCTTGTAAATGAAATAATGAAGTTTAACGAGTCATCAATTTGCTGGGGACCCCCTGGGATGCCCTCAAGGACCCCTGGTGGTCCCCGGACCCCACGTTGAGAACCATTGTTCTAATGGCTGTAGGTGATGATGATATTAGGGCAGTTCAAAGTGCAGTCTGTACATTGGAATACATTGGTAAACTGTATACATTATGGATAATTGAGGAAAGCTAACAGAAAACTGAGTAAATTACTGATTCCAAATTTAAGCAGATGATCAGTCATCTGTAATCTTGGATTACATTTTGCAAGCAGCTTTCCCAGTGGGGCTAGTAGCAGTTTCAGGTGCTGAGCCTACACTATAGTCAGCAGTTCCATCTAGCTGGCGTGATGTTAGTTTGGTCCTGGTTGCTAACAACAGGAGGGGCTGGATTCATCAATGTGTTCTTAAGATAGATCTTAAGAAATGACATAAGAGGAAATTTTAGAAAGTTCTTAAGAAGGCTGTTAAGTGCAATTCCTCAATGTTTTCTTAATAACAGTCTCATTTCTTACAAATTTCTTGAAAAATAGGGCCTGAATTAATTCTGGTAATAAACTTTAGGCTTACTGCCATTGAGGCTAGGAGACAAGGCTAGGAGGCTAGGAGACAAGGCTAGGAGGCAACCCAAAGTACTTCCATCTACAAAACAATTGGGGAAAAACCGATTTAGGGCAACTACAACTGATGAAGTATATGAAAAGATTTAAACATTGGTTGCTGTTGGTAACTGTAAACTTTGCTAGCTTATTTTCAACAGACATGAGACAGAGGCCTTCCTGACCCTACACCAAATAAAGCTTTACAATAAATGTTCATCTTAATGTTAGGTGTAGGGGAACCTATGAAGACTTTGAACTATAACCTACTTGTCTAAAATGTGTTTAAATATATGATATTAGAGGCTTACCATTTCACTGTAGGAATTTTAAGACAGGTGAAGGTCTGTCTTAAAGTTAAGAAAAGAATCAAGAACAAATTTGAGAACTTTCATGTCAAGAATACCATTTATTCCTAAGTTTTTTCTTAGGAAGAAACATAAGAAGAAAGTTAAGAAAATATATAAGAACTGTTTGAGAATAGCATTTTTTCCTATTTTTTTTTTCCTTAAGACTAAAGTTAAGAAAAAAATGGCACTTGAGAAGATTTTTTTTCTTAAGAGGGTTTTGTGAATCCGGCCCCAGGACTACTACAATCTATAGCTCAACCAGATGATAGGCAACTTCTAGAGCCAATGGAAATGGGAAATATTTTTTTCAGCAGGCAATGGAGATTAGTAAATGGGTAAAAAAACAATGTCAATAAAATAGTGGGGAGCTAAAAAGCATAATAAAAGCTGGTTGGTTGAGGTGAAATGGTTGGCCATGGTGGTGGAGGCCATTTTAAAGATGGATCCTACCGAAATAGACTTAATGGTTGTTTTTCTGACAAGGAAGACATAATGGTATATATACTCAAGATTTCCCATCTGTTGATGTCTGACTTTTGAGTCATGATTTCCCAAGATCAAGCAAAATGCAATTCTGTAACATGATCAAATAGCATTTCCTGAGATGGCTCATAGAAAATGTTGGCTTCAGTCATGTTCCAACATCTAGTAATGTGTAATGAAATAAGAGATATATTTTTAGTAGAAGTACAGAAACATGGCTGTACATGCAATCTTCTCTATCATGGAGTTACAGCAGTGGCGGCTGCTGACTATAATTTTGGGTGAAGCAAGCATGAGAAATGCAAACTATATGGGCAATATTTTATATATTATACACAAATTATTTTTCCCCAAAGAATTCTATCCAGTTGGGGGAAAAAGCAATCAGTTCTCATGTTTTTTTTAAAATTATTTTATCCCATTTCTTTGCTGCCTACCTGGCTAGAACATGACATGAGACAGTGGATAACACCATGATAGCAATGATCCCATTTACAGAGATGGAGTGAGCATATTATTTTTCCAGCTTGTAATGCTACCTTGACCTTCCCTTGCAGTTTGAGGGCTTTTATTTTACAACTTTAATTTTGCTGGTTAATTTGATGCCCACTCCCTGGGTTCAGAACCCATCAAACACAAGGCAGAGTCCAGTTTGGGATGGGGTTGGGATATGATTGCCATGCTTGGTGATTGATGACATAGGTTTCGATAGTGAATGTCCCGTATCACAAACAAACTGAATGACGACGTGGCGTATGAATTTGGCCGAGCACCACGATACTGTGCGTCGGCCGTATAGAATTTAGCAGACATTGATCTGACCATATTTCCTAGTGCAAATGAATGTAATGACTCAACTTACATTGGCAAGAACGCAAAAAGACAATCAATTGTTCAACTGAAGATCCAGATTCAGTCGAGGCTGTCAGATGCGACAACCTCTTCCTCCATTCACAGCGATGTCCTGGGTGTGTGTTGCGCGCCCCGTGCATCCAAGCTCCTTATAAGGATTGCGCAATTTGGAAGGACAATCAGGCAGGGAGGAGAGTGTGTGATGGCCGCAGAAAGAGGAGACTTACAGGGAATTCTTCACACAAATATTGCAATTATTTCCTGTCCAGCATTGTTGGACAAAATTGACTACTTGGACAGCGTCCACAGCATTTTTTTTGTAACTTTTTGTTGGTAGTAATTTAGAGTAGCTACTCTCCAGTCCCGGTACGGGGATCTGGAGTGGAAGAGGTTTGAAAGTGGGTTTTCTTTGTTCAGAGAAGAGATGGACGTAAAACACAATTAGACCTCCTCCACTCAGATTGTTTAAGGGAATAGTTCACTCAAAAATGAAAATTCTGTCATCATCTACTCACCCTCATGCCAAATGAAACACAGGTGAAATTTGTTAGTCCATATAACACACAGGGAGGTTGCCAGCACAACTTGGTAGCAGCCTTCTCCAAAACAACTTAAGTCAATGGGGACCTGTTCTTTAAAAAAAAGAAAAAAAAAGCCAAACAATCACACTGTGAATAGAAAGACCTATACACCATGATTTGTTGCAAATCAATCAGCTGTAGTTAAGATTTGCACTAAATGATGGTTGTGTGTTATATGGACAAACTTCACCTGTGTTTCAACTGGCATGAGGGTGAGTAGATGATGACAGAATTTTCATTTTTGGGTGAACTATTCCTTTAACCAAACTGACTTAACAAAATATGTTGGGTAAGTTGACTTTCTGTCTTACTGATAATTGTAGGATGGAGGCCATGAATATAGGTTTTCTCATAATTGCAGGTACAATATACAGACGGAAAGGCATCAGTAATAATCTTTAATATTTGTAAAAACGAAAAACATCTTTTGTTATTTTTATCACGAAAACTAATTGGCATATACAAAATGAATTTGTATGCTGGCGGCTGCAGTGCATGCTTAACATAAAGAAGACATCAAAGTCATCGAAATAAATGTAAGCTACTCGTTTTATTTAACTCTATTCATATACATTTATTATTTTTATTTATTTTCTGAACTCAGCCACACAATTTCTCTTATTTCTCTGAGATGTTTGCTGCTTTCATCCTGGTGCAGCTTTATGTTTTAAGGCTGTCAGACAACATTTAGGCCTATATAGAAACTTTTTTTATATTTGTATATTTTTTATTTTTGTATTTTATACAATATTTTATTTATTATTATTTTTTTTATTCCTTAACAGTTTTTATTCCAGTGTTAGGTTGGCTCATCAGTAGGCATAGGCTACCAGCGTGAGCGTATCTATGTTCCCAGGGTCCTATGTTCCCCAGTTCTACATATGTGCTCTCTCAGGGTCCTATGTTCCCAGGGTCCTATGTAGAGATGTTCCAATACCATTTTTTCCTTCCCGATACCAATTCCGATACCTGAACTTGCGTATCGGCCGATACCGAGTACCGATCCGATTCCAGTGCGATAATATATATATATATATTATTATTATTTTTTAACAGCTGTATACTACTAACCCTGTGATATGATTGCTATCATTGTTGTATGGCCTGGCTCAGGTTAAACCCTTTGTAAAACATGAACAAATACATACAGAGAATGAATGCCGTAGAACTTTCTTTTATTACCTAGTTTGACAGTCAGTCATAACTGAAAAAGAACATAAATAAATAAATCTAGGAATGAATAACAATTCCTTTAAAAACTTAAAGTGCAGCCACAATAGTAAAATAAAAGACATTTAAAATTTTAAATAGTACAGTAACAGTATAAAACAGTAGTGCAACAGCAACTTAAAAACTAAATAAATCTAGGAATAAATCACAATTCCTTTCATAAATTGTTAAAGTGCAGCCACAATTTAGTAAAATAAGACATTTAAATAGTACAGTAACAGTATAAAACAGTAGTGCAACATCAATTTAAAAACGAAACATTGAAAAATAAACAAGAATTACAATTACAGTGTAAAACAAAAGAGCAGCAGCTACACAGTAAACAAAAAATAAGTTCAAAGTTCAAGTAGGCTACAAATGCAGTAGCAACTTAGTATTGCTCACAATTTCAAGAGCAATGGCAGGTTCTTATTCAAGAAGATGAGCATTTCTGCTCTCTCTCCTCCTAGCCTGTTCCTCCTTGCATCAACAATGTCGGAGGCTGCACTGAACAGTCTCTCGCTATCCACACTGGTACAAGGAGCACAGAGAGATTTTGCAGCAGTGGCAGCCAGGGTGGGAAACCGAACTTGGTTGACTCCTCAGTACTGGAATGGGCTGTCTGAGCGTGGGATAGCTGTCAAATATGTCTGTATTTGAACCTGTGTGCTTGTGCTACTTGCCCCACGTTCCATCATGCTCCTGCAGGATTTCCTCAAACAGGCCCTTCAAGCTGCTCTTTCTGCTGCTGCTGCTGCTTGGCTGTGCTTCCATATGTGGGGCCTTTTCCGGCGCTGGCTGTGCTGCCTCAGTTGTGGTCCTCCTCGATGACTCCTCCATCTTCTCCACCTCTTGGGTCAATGCATCCTTTGCATGCTTGATGCTGTCTGCACTTGTGAAGTATCTGAAATAACAATAAAACATAATAAATAAATGTCTAAAATAAACAACAACCTCCTCCACAGTAGCTCTTGATGGTGACAGACACACTGTAGGTTAATGCAATAGTAATGCATATGATACATGTGCATAAAATAATAACAATGCAATGTTTACATATCTAGAACACCATTTCTAAGTTTGTTTATAATATGGACTATTACATTTAATAAGCATACTATTAGACATACCTGTCTTTGAAACGCGGGTCCAAGAGAGTGGCAACTGCATACAAGGGCTCATCCTCGATGGTTCTGAATCTTTTCTTGACAGCTTCTAGAAGGGTAGTTTTCATTGTTTTTATACCCGTGTCCTCCTGGTTCTCCCGAGCAAGCAGCCGTTTTAGGGCATAACTTCAGCTGCAGAGGAGGTGGAGGAGCTAATCTGTCTGGTCACTTCTTCAAATGGTGCCAGAACGGCGATGGTTTTCTCCAGCAAAGCCCACTGGTTGGCTGTCAGGGTCGCTGGCAGGTCGTGGTCGGCTCCATATGATGAAATCAATCGCTTCTGCTCCAGTAGACTCTTGACCATATATAGAACGTGCTGTTCCACCTCGTCGCCACGTCTTGGTGCAGACGTTTGGTGGGCATTTGGAAATCTTTCTGAATATCCTCCAGGCGTGTAGTAGGCAGTGGCGAGTGTTTAAAGTGTTATGCCCGGCCTAGGGGAAACCTGAGCACAACACAAAAGTGACTCCCCCCTTTTCCCACTCCCAAGGATGACCAGTGCCATGGCAGATGCAGTCCAAACATAATTGATTTATTCATCAGAACAAGGTAGAATAGGCGTCGGGGAGAGCATGGCCCAAAACAATAAACAAAACAATCTATAATATTAACAACTAACTTACCTAACTTCACCAAAAGAAAGCAAAAGAAAATACAGGTCTCTTACCTACCTCCCTAACATAAACAGGAGAAAAGATGTCAAAAGAAAAAGCTTCTCACCCCTACAACTACCAGGACTGCTCTTTTAGAAGATATTGCGTTCAATATGTGCAACAGAGATCGGCACATTAACAGCCCTAACATCGGCGATCACTAGGCAGCACAGCACGGTCTGGTTGGGAGTCAGGAAAAGAGAGAGAGTGAAGCCGGCATCAGCGGGTGCCAGCGGGTGCCGTCCAATCACAGGCCACCAACTGCAACTCAACACACTGAGAAAACACACAGAACAGGGTGAACAGCACCACCCTCAGGCAGGGAGGGAAAACAGCACAAAAACCACACTCAAATACAAATACACATTATGGCCCAGGGTCATAACAAAAGTTCCCAACTATCTTTCTACCATTCGCCAGCGCACCGCTCACACTTCGCTGTGATAGTAGCCCTTCGTGCACCACCAGCTGGATCGAGTGGGCGAAGCATCCCAAACTCGACACGTCCATCTCGTCCATCGCTTTCTTCATGTTGCTTGCATTGTCGCGCAAAACAACATGAACGTTGGACTTGGGGATGTTCCATTTTACCGGCATCCCTTCAATTGTTTCGGCAATTGACGTGCCAGTATGTGACCCACGGAATTCGTTTGCTTGCAGCACCGCACTTTGAAGAGCAAAAGTTGAAGCCATGTCCACCCATTGTGCAGTTAAACTGAGCAAAGATATTGGGCACACGTCGGAGCTCCAAATGTCAGTTGTAAAGCTAATCGCCTGCGCGTCTTCTAGCCTATATGAAATGTGTTCCCTCACTGTCTCGTATAGTTTGGGGAGGGCAGTTTCGGAGATGTATTTGCGACTTGGCAAACTGTACCGTGGCTCCAAATGATCCATTAAGCGGCGAAATCCCACGTTTTCGATGATTGACAGGGGTTGGTCGTCCAGAACAATGAATTTGATAAGTTTGTCGGTTATCTTTGTCGCTTTTGGGCTGTCTTTGTGGAATTAATCGTGTCGTTGGAATGCGGTTTCCAACGTTTGCTGCTGCAGTTCCTCCTTTTTGGCTGGACCGCAACAGCGGGGCCAGCCCTACAAACGCGAATGTCTGTCACTGACTGACTGAGTGACTGACTGAGTGACTGAGTGATCAAGTTACACCATTGGTCGGCCATGGCACGTGGCACATCATAGGATCACAGAGCCAGAAATTTCAGTTTTGTTTTCTCCGCCGTCTAGTTTCTCCGCTGAGATCAGGAGCCCGTTTCTCCCACACAGTAAGCAGGCTGACCAATATCATGCATGTAAGCTGAAGCTAAAGTAGAATGTATACAATTATATCATATCACCGTTTATGTTGATGCATATGCGCAAGCTCAGTCCCCCTGAAGTCCTCTGTTCTGTCGGGGGAGAGAGACACACAAACAAGCATGGAGGTTTCATCACGCCGAGGGCTTATTTCCGACCTTCCCGAAGTTTCCCGGGGCCACGGTTTCGGCCGGTGCCACTAGCTGGCCGCCGATTTGTTCCCGATGATCCGGCCGAGATTTCGGCCGGGGTCCCGACGACGATGCGCCCCCGGTGTCCGGCGAACAGCACTTTCGGCACCGACGGGTAACAGGGCGCCTGGCGCTTGGATCGGCAGGATCAATGCGGGCCGTGGGCACGGTGGAGATGACAGTGGTGGAGAGAGAGACGGGACGCGCTGGAACGATCAGTATGGATGTATGGACTATTATTCTGTATTAGCAGTCTACAGCGGAGTTAGTTACACCATTGGTCGGCCGTGGCACGTGGCACACTCATACACGGTCCAGCCATATACTAGGTTTTGACCTAGTCTTGTTTCCCCTTTGCCTTGGTGAACTCATCGTGCTCTTTCGCGTGACGCGTATTCAAATGCTTTATAAGATTGCTGGTGTTGAAATTGGCAACACTAGTGCCACCCCTTGAAAATGAAGCCTTGCATACTGTACACATCGCCGTTTTATTGGTGGGATTTTCCAGTGTAAAATATTGCCAAATTGCTGACATTTTGCTAGCTCTGATACACTCTGATTAACGTGCTGTTGTTTGCCTGTGTAGCATAAACGAGCTATCATCACGTGATAAATTACCGGAAATCAATTCTTAGTCGATCTAGTAGCTGCCAGTGGCAGCACAGCGCAGCGCAACTTGCTGTGTAGGCTACTGTTTTAGAGCAGCGAAGAAGAATTGATTTCTGGGAAAACAGCCGTTTTATCCGGGGCTAATAAATTACTTGATATCGGATCGGTGCATAGACTTGCGTACTCGCCAATACCCGATCCAGCATTTTAGGCTATATCAGAGGCATTTCCGATACTGGTATCGGACCCTTTGTCATGTTCCCATTATGTGCCATATAAATCTGGGGAACATAGGACTCTGGGAACATAGGACCCTGGGAACATAGGAATGACTCCCTACCAGTTATACGCAGTCCAGCCAGTTATCAAGGTTAGGTTACTCAAGTTTTTGCTTTCAAGTCTCAAGTCAAGTCGAGTCTCACAGCAGACGAATTCAAGTTGAGTCGCAAGTCCTGATTTTCGAGACTCGAGTCCAAGTCTCAAGTGTCAAGTCTACAGCTCTGGCTTATAGGCTATCATTATGCCTAATTCGGTTGTACCTTAAGATTTCTCACTTACCATTCTTTTGCCAAAACAATTTGCGGTGATGACGGATCTCCTTTTTTTCACTTTTTCCTGTAGATGGATCATTGGCAGAGTCACCCTTCTTTTATCCACATCTCTGCATACTTTTGAAAACAAGGAAATGTCTATAATCCGTGCATGAAAGGGGAGAAAAACCCCACGGTGGTTTTTTGGAAGTTGTTTGCTCCATGTACTGTCAGATTGGAGAAGTTCGTGTATAGAATCCAATCCACGATGTTGTCAGTTTTCTTCTTCTTGCTAAGCTAGCTAAATCACTAGCATTAGCTTGCATGTTGCACAAAAAAAATAAAGATAAACAATAAGATATACACGCCACTGACACAATGCACAATCTGCAACTACAATCAAATAACTGCTTGATTAATTTTCCTATCTCCTAACACCTCTAGCTACTGACCCAAACAGAAACCGGTGGTCCTAGTACCTGTATTGTGCTGAACGGCTGAACTCATGTTCTGATTCGGTTAGACACATGTCAATCATCATCATCAGACTGATGAGGCTCTGCTTCAAGGGCGGGCTTATAAACGTGTCATACTTCATGACTATCCAATCAATGGCTTATAAAGTAATCCATTGACTTACATTAGCTGGTGAAGCAGAGAAAATAGTTGCTTCACTGAAGTTACTTTTAATAATCAGAGGGGGGAGCTGTTCGCTGTTTTGCACCATATGCACACTGCAACCATTTCAAAAAGCACCATTGTGGGCTTCACGGAGGATCATACTGTGTGATGACAATGAAATTTATATTTTATAATGCAATATGTATGTTATTTTTATTAATTTTTTTTCAGTGAAGTTCTGCTTCACCTGTTGTCTTAGAGAAACCTCCTCTGACACAGACCCACCCTGCTGGGAATGGCTCTCTCTGCCATGGTTGTGTTTGTGACTATTTTAAGATGTTGAGTCTGAAAAAACCTTCCCTTGATCAATCAGTCCTTAATAGCGCTAGACCTATTCGAAAGGTCCCCTTTATCTCAAAAAGGCACTATCAAAGCAGCTCATACAGGTTTAGTTAATAGTCTTGCAGCCGCATTCTGTACCAACTGTAAGCAGGTCAGAGCAGCTTGATTAAGGCAGGTGAAAAAGGAATTACAGTAAATCTAATCAAGTGCTGGTCAAAGACAACACCAAGGTTCTTAGAGTGGGGCTTGATGTTACTGGCAAGGGAACTGCAACCTCTCTGGCGAAGTGATCAGGGCCAATCACAAGAACCTCGGTTTTGTCAGGGTTAAGCATTAAGGACATCCGGTCCTTAATGGCGGCAAGACAGTCATGAAGGATGGCCAGGTTATTCAAGTTGTTGGGTTTAGCAGAAAAATACAGCTACGTGTCATCAGCGTAACCATGATAAGATATGCTGTGGAAACGGTAGAACAAATGACCCAGAGGAAGCATGTATAAGGAAAATAGGTACAAGTAAGAGGAAAACCATGTAAGAGCAGTGCCAGAAATACCAACCCAATTGCAAAGCCTATCAATTAAAATGGCATGATCAATGGTGTCAAAGGCAGCGATTAAGTCAAGCAACTAGGGGTGTAACGGTTCAGAAAACTCACGGTTCGGTTCATATCACGGTTTTGGGGTCACAGTTTCGGTTTGGTACGGTATATAAGCCTATATCTGCTGCACTGGGCAGGGGAAGTACAATTGGAAATTCCAATTTACACAATGTATTTATCTTAAGTTTTCCTGAATGAAAACTTTTTCACTGAAAATGAAAGTCAGGTATAACTAAATCAACAGACTTTCTTTCAAAAGTGAAGTAAATACTGGCTCTTTGTTATTGTAGGCTATGTAGGCCAACATCAACATAAATTGCAACATGAAATGCAACCTTCAGTGGCTTTACTCCAGGGCATCAACATAAAATGCAACTTAAATCATGTAGGACTACCTACTGACATCTTCCTACAGCTACAAATATTTGCTATAAAAACCCCAAATAGTGATGTGCGGGTAAACCCAAAACCCGCGGGTCCTGCAGGTGGGGCGGGTTGGGTCGATTGAAGATAATATTGAGAACGAACGGGCGAGTTCGGATGTTGACGTGTCGGATGACGTGTCGTGGGTTAAAAAAAATGTTTTAGGTATTGCTCTGTGCCTGTCTGAACTCGCACTGAGATCGCTGCTGCGGGAACAGTTGTTTTGGTCCTACCGGCTCTCCTCCTCTCCTCCTGCTGCTGTGTGACGTGAGTGACGTCGGGCTCTTCTGCGGCGCACTGTCGCAATATCGACACGGAAGGCACAAAAATAAAAAGTTGGTCAAACTGATCCAAATCGATCTCTAATGCGCCGATGTGCGCATCATGTCATGTTAGTCATTTGGCGATTCACTGACCAGCAGAGCAGCAGCAGCAGAGTCTGAAAGAGAAACTTAAAATTCCACAATTTGCTCCATAGGCTACTCCTGTGTTAGTAGGCTAATCCAGCTGTGATGTCATCGTAGATTGACATGTAATTCTGACAACTGATTGGACAAATACTCTCCAGGGAGATCGGACCCACGTGGGGAGTGGGGGGACACAGAACCGAATGAACTATGGCACGCATGCGCGAACCGAACCGTGGGTGGCGAACCGAACGGTTCGGATTTTTTTCAGTATCCGTTACACCCCTAGAATCAACCATGTACTGTACAAGGAGTTTAGGGTCAAGCCAAGAGTAAGAACAAGATCTAGGGTATGCCCACGGTTATGTGTGGAGTCAGAAACATGCTGCACAATGTTAAATGATTTCAACATATTTAAAAAATCAGTGACAAGGGAGTTAGACTGATCATCAGTGTGGATGTTAAAGTCACCTACTATAATGGTCCTATCAAATTTGAGCACCACAGAAGATAAAAGCTCTGAGAAATCATTTAAAAAGCTGTTAATGGACTTTGGAGGCCGGTAGACACTATACAGCACACAAGATTTTCACACTCAATTTTAAAAGTCAGCAATTCAAAACTATTAAACTTGCCAACAGTAAAAGGAATTCAAGTGAAGGGATTCTTAAAAACTACTGCAATGCCCCCGCCACGGCCAGTGGACCACGGTGCATTCAGAAAACTGTAATTTGGCGGGCATACCTCCACAAGAGGGCAGCATTCTCCTGGTTTAAGCCAGGTCTCAGTGAGGAATAGGAAATCTAGGTTATGGGATGTAATTAGATCGTTGAGTATGAAAGATTTATTAGCGATCGTGAATTAAAGAGTGCAAAAACAGCCGGAGCAATGGGCTTGACTGACCGTGAATTGTAAGGGTAAACAGTAGGCCTAATCAAATTGTTTAGCCTGACAGAGCCATGGCCCCGATCCCGGGCCTGTTGTTAATTAAAATAGGGATAGGGAAAGTTATTTAAGGATATGTTGCAGTAATCAGGGTCAACTGAGCTAGGACAGTGGGGGAGTCAGAGAGACTTACAGGAGTGAAGAGCCAGTTCAATGTTTGTGGAGAGCAGATGTGATCCTCTTTGGTTGGGGTGAAGACCATCAGATTCAGTTTTTCCCCTAGAATTTTTTTCTGGCCTGGTGATACGCACCGAAAAAACCCACAAGGTGCGCGGGATGGCTTATTGGCCCAGTTGGCTTCGGTCAGATGGCGCAGCAGGCAGTCTGCAATTTATATTTGCATTCAAATTTTTGTTCGCTCGGTATATTCAAGACTTAAAACAAAGTGATCACAAGGAGAGGATGACTTAATAAGCTGCATTTATTGCATAAAAATAAGCTGTGTAACCTATGACCTTCGCAAAACATTAGCACATCATGAACACAGTGTGCATGATTCATTGCTGTACTTTATCTTCCTTGGCTTGGAGAAAAATATCACCATGGCATCATGATATGGAAATTTTGCCACAGGAGGCCCATTTATTGAAATCTTCATGCAGGCCCCCAAGTGCTCTCCTTGCAGCCTGTTCCTGAGATCTCTTTTCACCTACCAAAATTGAAGATTTGTCTTTATTTAGTAAATTCTTAAATTTAAGGATAGATTTATATTGCTATCAAAAGCAATCATGAGTTGTGTGAGTTGTAGCCCGGTACCCTGTTCATGGTGGAGAAATCACGTTCACAGTTCACACTGCCCACAGGAACGGTGAGCGCAATGGCAGCAAGCTTGCTCAGGCAGGGATAGAGCTGACCAAGCTCATCATACTGTGATGCCAGCTCCCTCATGACAGCTAACTGAGTCTTGTCCTGCAATTAGATAAAGCAGAAGACAAGGCACATGAATAAGATAACTTGGTCCCCGAAGGTCTTCAGGTACGGTGTTGTCTCTGAAGCATCTTTGCAGACCAGGGCCAAACGGTGGGCAGCACAATGCACTGTAACTAGCCATAGCATGGTGTCACAGAGTTGTTTTGCCACTCCATTTTGGCTGCTTTGGTAATATATAGTACTATTCTTACTGGATTAAACATAAATTTAAATCATTATATTAATTTAATTTGTTTCATCTAATTTATTTGATGTAAAAACACATAATAATAATAATAATAATAATAATAATAATATCAAATAAATGCTTATCTTTTGTAAAATCGGGTGGACACACAATATTGATTGGTTTGCCCTGTGCAAGACTTTCGCTCAGTGAAGTAACGTTCGGGGGGAAAAAAAACTAGCTGATGTTAGCTAGCTAATTAGCCATGTTATCTGCCTCGGTAGCTAGCCTAGAGTATTTATTTCGCTAATGTCAGCTAGCTAGCTAGGCACGGTAACTCCCTAGTCCCATGACCATGAAAGACTTATCGAACCTGCCGGTGGAAAATGGTTTCTGTCCGATGCATGCTCAACTTAATTTACCTTGAATTTGGCAAAGAGCGATGGGTGGTGCTCCCGTAGATGTGCAATCATGTTGGATGTATTGCCTGTGTCTGTGTTTTTTCGATAACCGAAATATTCCCATACAGCCAACTTAGTCTTTTTCGACGGGGGAAAAGTTTGGGGGGGGTTCACCTCCTTCGGCCATTTTACGTTACACATGGGTTGTAAACACAGCTGACTGACTGCTGAGTGCTGACTGATAGAGATTAGCCGAAATGTCGTCTGGACCTAAAACACCTACAAAAAGTATCTATGTTTGGGTATTGTACTCAACTCCAACTCCATTCTCGCGTCTGAAGTTGCTAATCGGACTGTAAACAATAACCGGCGCACGGAAGAGGAAGTCTTGGCCCGGATGTCTGCTGGCTACACCGGAAACCCCGAAACATTGGCCGTCGCCCCCAGAGTCTAATCGTCATCAGACCGATAGACAATGGGTTCCGAGATTGAACACAGAGCAATTTCTTACTGCCAAGAAGCATTTCATTTTTGACCCAGGACTCATTTTGTTTCCTGTTGCTGGGAATGCTGCCCATCCACATTGCCAAAAGCTTGTCTAGCTTATAGAAGACTCTATTAGAAAATAAACACTTAATTAACTTTATTCACACAGTGACCATTTTGAACGTTGAGGATGGGAAACTCCTGGAAGATCAAGTACGCAACCAAGGGGAGGGGCGTGTTCCTCTGCAGTCTGCACGCGACCTGGGGGATTCCATGCACTTTTTCTCTTTGAGAATAGTAATTTTAATTTGGGGGAAAAAAACAGCTCATACCGTCGGAACGGTATGATAGGAAATATTAGTGGTTTTGGAACCGTGACTTTTTCAAACCCAGGTATACCTTGAAACTGGAAACCGGCCTATGCCTAAGGGTGACAGAGTTGCTTTAGATATTAATAGCATGTAGTTACCTTAAGTTTGGCAAAATAATCGCAACCCAGCAGCTCTCCTAGCTCAAGTAGAGCTAGATAGTTGGTGTGGTGGGTGAGTTCATGCTTCACCAGCCAGTAAAGGCATTTGAAAGCACCCACCACAGCCTCATGTTCAACTCTCAACACTGGCTCAAAGGCTGTTGTGACAGTGTGACCTGGACCTGTGACCTGCAGCAAAATAACAAACAACAGTTTTACATTAAAAATCATTATAGCACCAATATATTGCCGAATTATATCACTGAAATCAAATCATTAGATTACATCTTACCTTTCACCAAAGTTGCATGGGCCTGAAAGGCTGCAGTGTGGTGGTCTGACCCCATATGGGCATCAAGGACATCTTTCCTGTACATCTCAGAGGGGACCTCAATGAAAACCCTCTGGGATGGTCCTCTTTTAACCGGCTGTTTGTGCTGACGGCATATGCGACAGAACATTCCTATAATTAAAATTATATCAGTTAAGAAAGACAATCTATTTGTGTTATTTTCATCATTATTGCCTACCAAAAAAAGAAATTCAATTAGAACAAAAATGTAAGCTAAACACATTTCCATTTGTTTTAAAACAATGTGAGATCAACAAATTGGAACTTACCATGGGTAGCCTGGGGTTCTTCAACCACTCTGGGTCCCAGCCAGATTTTCGATGTTTGCCTTTATTTTTTTCGACTGGTTCAGCTTCAGTTGGACCAGCGTCAACGATGTTTATGCTTGAGCTAACTTTATTCGAGCCCCCCACCCGCCCCCATCTGCCCCTCTCACTTCTGGACACTGGTATGGTGTCAAGGGCCTCGTGATGGACATGAGGTGTTTGGCTGCCGGTTTAACAGCGTCAACGCTTGCACTCCGAGTGTCAGAGAGGCGTCCTGTCTTGTCTTTAAAGATGGCCCATCGTTCTGGGCTGGCACTAAAAAGTGTGTATAGGCGGTTGACACTGCCAAAAAATTTTGCTATCTCTGGGCTGGACTCGGCAGCATGCACACCTACTAGATTTAAGGTGTGGGAGGCACAGGCTGAGAATGTAGAAAAGATTATTTTTCTCTAATGTTTGGGCTTGGGCTCCCTTCATTTTCCCAGACATGTTTGCGGCATTATCATAGCCTTGCCCTCTGCAATCTCCGATGTCTATCCCTTGCTCCTCAATCACAATTTTGATCACTGCTGCTATCTCACTTCCCTTTTTTTGTGAAAGTCCTTACATTCAAGAAACCGTTCTGTTATTACCCAGTCATCTGTGTCTTTATTGTAATTCACATACCTAACGAGCACCACATCCTGCTCTGTATAGAAGTCGGGTGTAGCATCACATATTACTGAGAAATAGATAACAGCTACGTTCAGACTGCAGGCAAAAGTGGCCCGAATCTGATTTTTTTGCTCATATGTGACTCAGATCTGTTTTTTTCATAACAGTGTGAACACAAATCACATGGAATCTGATCTTTTCAATTCTGGTTTGGGCCACTTTCATATGTGGTCTTAAATCAGATACAGGTCGGATTTTTTGCAATGCGACCTCAGTCTGAACAGTCAAATCGGAATTCATGCGACTTTTATGTCACTCTAGATTGACATTCGTCACAATTCTGCGCTGGCGGGAGTCACTCAGTGAATACAAACATGGAAGACAGCTTTATAAACTATTAAATTAATACCTTAGTTAACATGAACACCATCAGTAAATTATTACCAGACACATTAGTTAACTGTTAATTAAGGGTTAGTTAATGCTTAATAAGCATTAACCAACCCTTAATTAATGTACCCCTATTGTAAAGTGTTACCAAAGTTCTGAAGTATAAAGTATGCTGGCTTGCTCCTGCCTCTAACATGATCATTAACCAATCATAACTGTTGGGGTGGCACCTGGGGTGGCCAATCAGATTACAGGGGTGGCCCTTGCCACTCCCTAGACATGCCCTTGGTTAGTCGGGCATAGCTAGGTTGTACTTGATCTTCCAGGAGTTTCCCATCCTGAATGTTCAAAATGGTCACTGTGTGAATAAAGTTAATTAAGTGTTTATTTTCTGATAGAGTCTTCTATAAGCTAGACAAGCTTTTGGCAATGTGGATGGGCAGCATTCCCAGCAACAGGAAACAAAATGAGCCCTGGGTCAAAAATGAAATGCTTCTTGGCAGTAAGAAATTGCTCTGTGTTCAATCTCGGAACCCATTGTCTATCGGTCTGATGACGATTAGACTCTGGGGGCGACGGCCAATGTTTCGGGGTTTCCGGTGTAGCCAGCAGACATCCGGGCCAAGACTTCCTCTTCCGTGCGCCGGTTATTGTTTACAGTCCGATTAGCAACTTCAGACGCGAGAATGGAGTTGGAGTTGAGTACAATACCCAAACAGAGATACTTTTTGTAGGTGTTTTAGGTCCAGACGACATTTCGGCTAATCTCTATAAACAGATATCTGCATATGAGACGTCGTCTCTCAACTCTAACTCCATTCTCGCGTCTCAAGTTGCTAATCGGACTGTAAACAATGACAGGCGCATGGAAGAGGAAGTCTTGGCCTGGATGTCCGCTGGCTACACCGGAAACCCCAAAATATTGGCCGTCGCCCCCAGAGTCTAATCGTCATCAGACAGATAGACGATGGGTTCCGAGATTGCTCTGTGATCAAAGCAACAGCTCCTCCAAAAACGTAGCCTGTACCTCACTCTGTCTTTGTGATCTCCAAAACATCAAACATGTAGAATAGATCTCCTCTCTAAGCTCTGAGGCATGAGTCTGGCTAACAGGTTATTCACTATCTCTCTCTTTCCCCGCCACCCTCTCTCTCTCCCTATTTCTCTCTCTGTTTTCCCTCCTCCTCCTTGCAGGCAGCGTTGTGGCATCTAGATGCGTCTGTCCAGCCACCATGCAGTGTTCTTGGAAGTCCGTGGTACTGCTAGCATTAGCCTCCATAGCCATCCAGTACACGGCCATTCGCACCTTCTCCGCCAAGCCCTTCAGCTCCCTGTGCTCCTTTGGCCCTAACCCTAACACTGACCTGGCGACCAGTGGTCCTGCTGTCAACTGTGGGCTCGGGGCCCTGGCAGGGCTGGGCCAGGAGACCCTGGAGGGCTTAGACCGAGGCTGTGATGAGGTCCTCTCCTCCTCCTCCTCCTCCTCTTTCTCCCTCCCCTCCTACAACGCCAGCAGGAGAACACATATCCTCATTCTGGCCACGACACGGAGCGGCTCCTCATTTGTGGGTCAGCTGTTCAACCAGCATCCTGAGGTTAGAATATAATTTGGCATGCAGTTGTTTTGTTTAAAGATCAAATAATAATCAACAATAAAAAATAATCACTGTTTTCATGTGAAAACTTTTAACTTGAACCTTTGCTTTTTTTTCCCACTGAATTTATATTTTATTGACAAATTGGACAGTCAAATATATTTTCCCATCTGTCATGGAGTCTATTTGGTAAATTTACAAAAGACTTTGATGGTAAGAAAAATTGTAGTTTGTGGGGTTTCCTGGTGGCTCAGTGGTCTAGGGCAGTGATTCTCAACCTATTTCATATCAAGGACCCCTAATTTAGTTCACATTAGGCCATGGACCCCCACTTGAATTTGTCTCTTGGACCCAAATCTCAGAATATTTTTATTGTTAGATATGATTTTGTCCAGAATTCCATGACTATCTGCATTGTAGGTAGAGAGATAACAGTGAAACTATGATCATAATAGTCATTCTTCTACATTCTCTAACTGTTAACTTCTTGTAAATGAAATAATGGTGAAGTTTAACAATTCATCACCCCCTGGAACCCCCTCAAGGACCCCTGGTGGTCCCCGGACCCCACGTTGAGAACCACTGGTCTGGGGCACATGCCTCATGGACGTGGTGTCCTGGGTTCGGTTTTGGCCCATTCCCCTTCTGTCTCCCATCTTTCCTATCTCTCTATACTCTATACTCCAATAAAGCAGAAATTAAAAAAAATAAAAAAAAAAATAGTTGATTGCTTTATTTAATGTACCACTAACTTTCTGTTTCCAGTTAAGTAGTAGGGCACAAATCAGCTGATTAAAGGATTGAGGAAGCCAGACGATTTCATTAACTCCTTTAATACCCCTTTCCTAACTATGGAATAATTGGTTTCAAATCTTAGAGTTTTGAAAAATAATCCAAATCATCAGTGAGGGCTTAATGAGACATTTGTATCATCCACTTTCAATCAATAACTTTGTTAGTATTCTTCTAACTTCCAATCTCTCAAAAAAATGATTTAATCTCACTCTAGAGAAAATCGTAGTAACATATTTTTCTTCTTCCTTCAGAATTTATGTAGGTGAAATAATTATCTAACCACTCTAACCAAAAAATCATTAAAAAAAAGAAAAAAGTTTTGTTGTTTGAGATGAGCCTAATTATATTCTTTTTTTGAAAATTGTCTATGCTGGAGATTACACATGTACATGCCTTTTTGTGATAATAGTTATTTGTTGTATATTATTATTTTGCTGTAATAATCTAATTAATTTTGTTTGTCTTCCAGTTTATTCATTTGATCAATTGATATACAAAGTCATCTATGCAGTGAATCGCTTTTCCAATTGAAGATGCTAAGATTTTCTCCTTTAATCTAGTTTTACTGTTAAATGTACATTTAATAGCATGAATGCGATTAGTGGATTCAATGTATTTTTTGAGTTAAAAAAATCAACAGTGAATTCTTGAGTCTTATTTTTTTATTTTATGAATTGGTTTATTTTTGACAGGGACAGTACAAATCAATTTACACTACTGTAAATTGCCTAGGATTGCAATTTTCCATTCGTAGTACCTAGAATAAAAATAATCTAACCCTAAGAATAAAGTATTTAAATCGCATGCCTACAGTTACAGTTACATGCAGTCACATGCATACACGTGACTTTACATCAACCATCGAGTAAGACATTAAGTACAACATCTTTGAAGGCACCAAAGAGGTAAAATAGATAAGTGGAAAGGACAAAGGTATACAAACTACAAAACATGTGTCCATAACAAGCAGACACACGAACAATGAACAGACATACTAATAATTAATGAACAGAAATACTAACAACAATGACAAATTAGCAGGCAGACTGACGAGATGGCCACATACAGCTGTACATAAACTATAAACTCTTGATAACTGAATAACTGAATGGACCACGGGGGAGTATCTTGTGGAGTATCTGTGAGAAAACCACAGGTCTGTAGACTGCATCTCAACATAGTCCCCTTCATGTGCGTTCAGAGGCCATCGTTCCACCAAGCACACCAAGTGACACGCATCCGGCATGTTGCCAGGTTGCTGCCAAACACAAATCATCTCCTGGCCTATCCGGTTGAGAGGTAGCCCAACATGAAGCACTAGTTGGTTGTTTTGTTGTTGTCCTGCCCATCTACCTTGCTACTGTAGAATTCTTCTTTCACATATAGTTCAGCCACAAGACAAACTTTCTGTTTTTGTTCGCTGAATGAGTTAATGACTGGAATGAGCTTTCGTTGTTTTCCTACTATTTCCTTTTGCCACATCTGTGGGTATTCTAAGTTGCTCCTGCATAACCTTCCTTACGATCTTGTTTCTTGTTGGTTGTTCCTCATAAACAGAGGGCTTTCCTTCATGCTCCTTTGTTGAAGGTCGAGTAGTACCAGTTTGAGCTTAGCATTTTCTTGGATCAATGTTGTTGTTACTGTTCGAAAGCTCGCAATCTCCTTCTTGAGCACAGCATTTTCTTTTTCAAGTCCTCAATAAGGGAATTATAATATTCTAAGAATGCCTTTAGGTCATAGGCTGCACATCGGACATGGGGCAGCAAGCATCATCAGACGAAATCTGTCAGGCTAAGCTGCAGAGGTTTGATTCTCTGCCCGAACCCAAGACGGGCCGGGTCGGGTAGGAATTTCCCCTCCATTCCTCGGGCCCGGGCCGGGACGGTCTCTTGGTTAGATATAACGTCTTTTTATTTTTTATTTTTTTTTATTTTTTTATAAATTGGGGTGGGGAGTAAGCTATTTGGTGTGATAATCAGAATGTTATATGTAGGCCCCGGATATATATAAACATCGAACAAAAAGTTTGGAAATTTGTGTTTGGTAGATTATTTCTCTGTTGTAACAATGCTTCTTGGCAATACATTTTATACCGTTGGAAAGCCTGTTTATTTCCCTTTTAAATGGTGCCCCATTTGTAAGGAACATGCATTTGTGGGATGAGCAGCACAGCTGAGTATGTGGGTTGCGCTCATGAAAAATTTGCCAAATCTTCTCTGCCAATGCCAAACAGCTTATTCTGCTGTTGCTATTGACTTTGAGCTTCCGGTACCCCCAGGTGCTGACAATCAGGTACCTGATTGGCACCTGATTGGCAGCACCTGTGAGCATGGGCCCTGCTACAGTGGTCAATTGGTGTCTGCTCCAAGAATCGGCATGCCACGTTTGTCTGATCTCGATAAGGCCTGTGCGATAGGGCAACTTCAAGCTGGTGTTCCACAAAAGCAAGTTGCGGCATTATTTGGAGTGAGCCATAGTACCATCTCCAAACTGAAGGCCAAGTTCCATGAAACGGAGGATGTCAGAGACAGACCGCGAAGTGGGCGTCCCAAGAAGACGACACCCCAAGAAGACCGGTTCCTCACCCTTTCAGCACTTAGGAACCGTAGGCTGTCTTCTACAGATTTGCAGTCAAGTTTTGCAGGACGATATGGCACACGGCTCTTGGCCCAGACAATCCGGAACAGACTGCACGCAGCCAATCTCCGGGCTCATAGGGCTGCCAGGAGGCCTGCCATGACCGCCCTTCACCATCAGGCCCATTTGCGCTGGTGTCGGCAATACCTGCACTGGAACCTGAACATGTGGAGGAATGTTATGTTCAGCGATGAGTCCAGATTCTGCCTACGGAAGTTGGATCGTAGGGTCAAAGTGTGGAGAAGACGGGGAGAACGCTATGCTGATTACTGCACCGATAGAGTAACACCTTTTGGTGGAGGCAGTGTGATGGTGTGGGGCGGCATCTCCATCACTGGAAAAACGAGGCTTGTCATCATTGGAGGCAATCTCAATGCAGAGAGATATCGAGATGAGATTCTGCAACCAGTGGCAATCCCGTATCTCCACAGTCTGGGACCGAACTCCATCCTCCAAGATGACAACGCTCACCCCCACAGAGCGGGGTTTATCAGAGACCTCCAGAATTTGGGAGTAGAGAGAATGGAATGGCCTGCCAACAGTCCTGTTGAACACTTATGGGATCAGCTTGGGCGTGCTGTTCGTGCTAGAGTGACCAACACTAGGGCTGCAACGGATCACAAAACTCACGGTTCGGATCGTATCACGGTTTTGAGTCACGGATCGGATCATTTTTCGGATCAGCAAAAAAAAAAAAAGGGTTAGGGTTAAACGCACTTTAAAAGTAGGTAGGTAGCAGCACAAACCAACAAGCACTTTAAAATGAATGTAGACACATTGTAGTATTGAAGTATTGAATTTAATTAATTTAAAAATGTGCTACTTTGGCTCTGATGCAGCCGCCTCTCTCTGTCTGTAGTCTCCACTCTGTAGTCTCGCTCAATGTCCCGCCCACAGCACTATCTGATTGGTTACACGTCACGAGTAATAGCCTATCAACACTGAAGGCTCTGCCACAGACTGGAGCTTCTCCTAGTGGAGCTGTGTGTGACGGGAAGGCAGCATGTTGCCCAAGTTGAAATAAACATCACAATCTTGCGATCTATTTCAATGATGACAGGCATGTCCAGTTTCCCAGTTCCACCACTGAAAACGCCCGAAGTCACAGCCTACGGGATTTCACTCAACGGAGGAGAAAGCGACGGCTTTTAAATCAGTCGCTCGTCCTTTTTTTTTTTCTTCCCTTACACAATCATTGCGCTTCAGAGTAAAACACAGCAGCATCGTCTGTATCTTTTCACTGCAACTCTGCATCGAGACTTAGGGAATTATTACTTTAAAAAGTAACAGCGGCAGTAAAACTGTATTTCTCACTTTGATGGTTAAACTTTGCAATTAATCCGCGGTTCATATGCGTTCCGAACCGTGGGGGCAGATCCGTACGGATCACGGATCAACTACGGTCCGTTACAACCCTAACCAACACAACCACGTTGGCTGACTTGTGACAAATCCTGGTTGAGGAGTGGAATGCCATCCCACAGCAGTGTGTGACCAGGCTGGTGACCAGCATGAGGAGGAGGTGCCAGGCTGTTGTGGCTGTGTATGGTTCTTCCACACGCTACTGAGGCTCCTGACTGTTTGTTAAATGAATAAATTGTAAAATTGCCAATATGTCTTGTTTCTTCCTTGTTACTGATAGACTTCAATCATCCAATCCACCAAACAACACCAAACAAGAGTCAATAGCAACAGCGGAATAAGCTGTTTGGCATTGGCAGAGAAGATTTGGCAAATATTACATCAGCGCAACCCACATACTCAGCTGTGCTGCTCATCCCACAAATGCATGTTCCTTACAAATGAGGCACCATTTAAAAGGGAAATAAACAGGCTTTCCAACGGCATAAAATATATTGCCAAGAAGCATTGTTACAACAGAGAAATAATCTACCAAACACAAATTTCTGAACTTTTTGTTCAATGTTTATATATACTGTATATATATAGGCATGCGCAAAGGCTGCTCGGGTTTGTTGAACCAACTGAAACAAGTTTTGCTTCCGTGTTATTCATTATTTTTGGGCCCGATCTAAGGTCTGCTAAGCTGGTCAAGAATTGCCTTGACCAGCCTTGACCAGCCTTGACTTAGTAAGTCCACAAGGATGCTGGCAAACTGTTAGCCTCCAATTGCCCTCCCCCACTGAGCCCCCAGACACTACCGCTGACCCCTCAAAGATGTCAAGGAGCACTTTGGAGTCATCCACTGTCTGCAAGGAGATGTGGGAAAGACGGTGAGGCTAGTGAGGCAGAGTCATCCGGTGGACAGGTGGTGGATGGTGGCAACAGACTCCATAGTAGAGACCCATCCTGCAGCCTGCACATGTGCCTGCAGGCACTGCACAGTTCATGCAGCGCCTGCAGGCTAGTTTGGGTCTCCTGCAGGCAGGTGAAGTGGTGCAGAACCTGCCCCAGTAGAAACTGCATTGTCCCAGGATTGTTTCCATCTTTTAGTTGGTTTTGGCACCACTGTAGTTACTGACCCTGTTCCCCCTTTATGGGATAAATCCAACAGTCTTTTATAAAAACAAGACTAAGAGTCTTACAGCCACGCAACGCTGAATTTTGTGGAAGCGTCCCTGCCAGGAATCTTGGGTCTCCCGATTGAGAGTCTGCAATCAAACTTGCGCTGCTAAAAACTGTCTTTTTTTGTATCTGTCATACATTAAATGTCCATTGTACAGTGTTGCAATGAGCAATGACTAGTATTTTCCATATTTTTTATATCCTAGGTCTTCTACCTGTTTGAACCCCTGTACCATGTCCAGTCAGCCCTCCTTCCTCGGCTGGCCCAAAGTCGTAACCCGGCCGAGAGGAGGGTGATGCTGGGAGCAGCCAGAGACCTGCTAAGGTCCCTCTACCACTGTCACCTCAACAGCCTGGAGAGTTACATACGACCCCATCCTACCAACCACTCCACTGACAAGCTTTTCAGACGAGGAGCTAGTAAGGGAGAAATGTCAGCATTGTCTACCGATCCTGTCTTTAGTCAGATTTATTTGTACTGCACAGTGATAAAAGAATTTCTCAAAGATGTGGTTAATATTACAATATTTGACATATTTAACAATTGACATTTATGCAATAATTTAATGTCAATAACATGACAATAAACATGCCAGAAGTGAACTGAAAACAGGGTTGCAGAAAAATTAAACAGACAAATACAACATGAAGGAAATTGTCAAAAACAAATAACAAAAAAAAGCTGTCTCTGGAACTGTTTAAGATATGATTTAAAAGCTAAGTTGTAGCAATCTAAGCGCTTTGTGCAGGGATTTCCAAAAGCCTAGGCAAAAGCAGACACATGTGAGTAGATAAATATAATACGACACATAGTCTAAGTCTGGCCTTACGCTAGTGCTCACTGTTTCCTGTGGGATTATCAATTTTTTTTATCTTATTTCCAAGTCTTAACTCTTAACTGCCCTACTGCTAAACTTTTCTCCCTCATAGACAATACTAATTTTAGTATCTTCTTATCAGCTAATTAAATTCTGTTTGCTCTCAATTGCTGCTGTTAGACACTTCAACACTTGGTTATGTTGTCAAGTGTATTATCCTCATATCAATCATATTCATATGAAGTGGGTTCACTTCAACACATATTTGCAGTGTGCATATGGAAAATCATATGTAGCCCTGACATTGTATTGCAATGCATTGTTTTATATTGTATTAAGTATTAAGCCACATTTGTACCTGCAATTCTTCCACCATGCAATGTGTCACCATTGTGTGTATTGTAACTGTGTCCCTGTATAGGCCGATCTCTGTGCTCCCCCCCAGTGTGTGAGGCTCCTCTGGGCCCTGGAGAGCAGAGCCTGGTGCTGGGGGATGAGGGGGAGTGTGCGAGGAGGTGTGGACCGCTTAATGTGTCGCTGGCGGCTGACGCCTGCAGAGAGAAACGCCACGCAGCCATCAAGACGGTCCGAATCCCCCAGGTCAGCGACCTCAGAGCACTGGTGGAGGACCCCAGACTCAACCTGAAGGTAGAAAAATAATATGGTAATCAATCAATAAATCATTACGATAAATCAGTCAATCAACATAGGCAGGACTAGAGAAAAGAGCAGAGGTAAAGACAGTGAGGGAAACTCTAGGGCTTTGCATTGTATTGGCCCTTATACATTGTTGTCATCTTTGTCCCTTACATCTGCCCTTTCTAGTCTACTTGCAATTATAGGATACACAAGTACAGACTTTTTCTTCTATTGTACAGTATTAATTGTGATATCGTTCTGGATTAAAGTGTCAGCTGAATATCTATCTATCAATCATTGAAGAGAAAGGGAGTTTAGAAACAAATGGAGACATGAGAAGAATGAGGAAAACTAAGAGAGAGGGGAGTAGGGAGAGATAGAAAGAGAGACAGAAATAAAGAAAAAAATAGAAGAGAGATGAAAGCAATGTCTCGTCTCCCCTGGCCAAGCTGAAGTAGATGTCTTAGTATCTCCACTGTCTTCAGATGCTGGTCAAACCTGTCTGCACCACAGCCTAGTTAGCTAGTTTAGCTTATTGTTCTTAAAGGAATAGTTCACCCCAAAATGAAAATTCACTCATTTACTACTTAACCCCAATGTCAGTTGAAATTCCTTCACCCAAACTAGTGAAGTTAACGCTGCCATCTTTTCACAGCTCCAAAATGAGCCGAAAATGTCCATCGAATTTCTCCAAACAGCTTATGCAGCAGAATCCAACTGTTTTGTAGCCAAACAATTGCACTGTGTGTCCAAAAGAACAATATTTACCTCACTATCTCACAGATTTCCCCCACTCACAAAGCTCCGGTCACCCTAAAACGACCTGTCAGAAGAGTCTTGCTGCCTTAAAGCAGTCCTAAGCTTCTACTTCCACGTTTGAAAGACGTACAGCTAGTGTTGGGTATCAAGAACAGGTTCCAATTTAGGCCTAGATCCAAATTGCCAAATCCACCGGCATTGATAAGTGACCGCACTAACAATTCCTCTAGTCGGTTATTAAACCATTTAAAGGAATAGTTCACCCAAAAATGAAAATTCTGTCATCATCTACTCCCCCTCATGCCAGTTGAAACACAGGTGAAGCTTGTCCATATAACACACAGGGAGGTTGCCAGCACAACTCCATAGCAGCCTTCTCCAAAACAACTGAAGTCAGTGGGGACCAGTTCTTCAGAGTTCCAAAAAGACCTACAGTATATTTACACCATAATTTAGTGCAAATCTTAACTACAGCTGATTGATTTGCAACAAATAATGGTGTATAGGTCTTTCTATTCACAGTGTGATTGGCTGTTTTTGTTTTAGAACGCTAAAGAACTGGTCCCCATTGACGTCAGTTGTTTTGGAGAAGGCTGCTACGAAGTTGTGCTGGCAACCTCCCTGTGTTATATGGACTAACAAATTTCACCTGTGTTTCATTTGGCATGAGGGTGAGTAGATGATGACAGAATTTTCATTTTTGTGTGAACTATTCCTTTAAACAGCTGGATGCTACTCCAGTAGCTGAACAACAACCTTTTTTACCCCCTTGTGTGCTGTCAATCGCAAACAATGACGTAATTTGACACTGGTGCATCACGTATGTACTTACCTTCATGTCTTTCGAAACCAAGGTCGAAACACCAGTGACGTTTGTAGGGTAGAAACACCGGTGAAGTTTGGAAGTCCATTTAATGCACACTGAGTTGGCTAGCGCAGCTTCGTGGGGGAGCGTATCTATGTTCCCAGGGTCCTATGTTCCCAAGGTCCTATGTTCCCAGGGTCCTAAGTTCCCAAGGTCCTATGTTCCCAGGGTCCTATGTTGCCATGGTCCTATGTTCCCAGGGTCCTGTGTTCCCAGGGTCCTATGTTCCCAAGGTTCTATGTTCCCAGGGTCCTAAGTTCCCAAGGTTCTATGTTCCCAGGGTCCTATGTTCCCCAGTTCAATATTCTGTTAACACACATTAACCCTCCTATTGTGTTCAGGTCAAATTTGACCCGTTTCAAGTTAAAATATTTCATACATAGTATCCAGTTTTTTTAAATTGGAACAAGGCTTCAAAACAGCTATATAAACACAACAAAATGGTTATCATTTTATTTGATTTTGAAGGTCTCTAACTCTAACCCTAACCCTAGAACTGGGGAACATAGGACCCTTTGTCATGTTCCTATTATGTGCCATATAAATCTGGGGAACATAGGACCCTGGGAACATAGGAATGACTCCCTTTGGGGAAGCCTTCTTCAAAACAACAGAAGTTGTTGGATGCAATTTCTTTAGAGTTCCAAAAACGGCAAATAAAAAGGCCATACAATTACTCCATACTGCTTGTGCAGCATAATCCAAGTGTTCTGAAGGCAAATGATTGAATGGTGAGTCTAAAGGTTTAATATTTACCTCATTATCTCCTAGATTTGCCACACTTGTTTTGCACTGTGGCAACCGGCACTACGGTAGCAAGCAAATTCTGCCTTCAAGCGCTGTCGGAAATATTGTAATTACGGGTAGAACGTACTTGAACGATCCAATAAAGTGGTAAACGCAGTCAGTGGCATATATTTTGTTTTTGTTCTGTGATGTTGACCTCCAAATACTTGCATTTTTTCACTTGCTCTTGTATTTTGTTCTCTTAAGTAAGGCATTATGCCAAACATGCCTCAACTGTTTTGAAAAGTGAGTTAAAGAACACTATAGTCTACATGATGAAATGTGATATGGACTGTTGCTAGGCAGAGAGTGAGTTGTTATTAAAAATGGTAGAAATTTCAGTGTCAAGTAAGTGGAGATGGGTTTTGACAGTCATTAGTGTAGGAGGTATAGAGGAAAGGGGAGTACAGAGCCCTGGGGTGTTTAGGTGTTGGTGATGACAGTAGGTGATAGGGTTGTGCCGACTCTGCCTGCCTGTGGACTCAGCAAATGAGAGGTGATGGATCATTGAGGTGGAGAGTTGATTTCATGATAAGGTTTTGCATAGCATTCTGCTTTAACAGATAGTGGCATTATAATAACTATACAATATAAAACAAGCAATTGGGAGAAGAATAACATTTAATGTGTCAGGTGTGTTTCTTTCATTGTTACCTGGCTCCAGTTCTAATGTTGAAGCTAGGTTGCGATCCAGCTCATCATGGAAACCCAATCCAAGCCACAGCTAGTGCCCATTGGGCTGGATACAGCTAGTGGACACACCACTACAGAAATATTTCCACAAACTAACACACAGACTTGGTTGGTGGTTAGAAGAGCTGACTCATTCAATAATGGATGGATGCACTGATCAACTGATATTTCTACCTGACCGGCTGTTGTATTGATTGGTTCTAGTGCTTTGACTGATTCAGGGAGCCATCCATCCGAATAACAGCTGTTCACTTGCTGAATACATGACTGACTAGATGAGGGATGGGTAAATGAACCAATCAATGCAGTTCCAAATTGATATTGATTGAACATGCAGTCACACGACTGCAGCCCCTCAAATACACTCAAACACATGCACACACACGTGCACACACACAAACAAATGATATACCCAACACAAACAAGGACAACTCACACACACACACACACACACGCACACACAAGGACAGCATGTACCATGTAGTGTTGTGCCAGGAGCCTTCGCCAAGCTAGCTCTGATTTGATAGATAGTGTTATGTAAGTAGGAGAGTGGTTCCATTGGTCTGATTTGATTAGCATCACCCAGGCATGTATGAAACATGTCAGCAGAGCTCTGGTTATTGACTGGTGATTGGCTTCAGTGTTCACCAACCCTGCTATTTTTTAAGATGATTCAAATGTTGCTTCTGCTTCACCAGGCACTAATACACTCTGGAAAGTGAAAGGAATGATGAGAATGTGGTTGAAAATACTTTAAAATTAAGGCTGACCGAGTGCAAATTAGATCATAGACCTTACCATTTCACATCCATAATAATAAGAGGATGGAGCCAAAATATCAAACAATGTCCACTATAGGACATAGGTGAGAGACCCAAAGGTTCATGTTTTTCCTCATCTCTTTCCATAGACATATTATTAGATGACTACACCAAATATTACCGCTAATGTTACTGCTGCAACTACTACTGCAACTGCTCATTCTACTACTGCTACTTATACTGCTACTACTAGTACTACTGCCTGCTATTACCACCTCTATGGAAAGCCGTTTGAGCATTTATTCCATATCCTTGATTTCAAATGGCAGTGCGCTTTACTAGTTACACATTTTGTCTTACTAGTTCGGCATTTTGTCTTACTAGTTACACTAGTAAGGCTCTTTTTGACCTTACTAGTTAACTACTGAGGGCCAAAATGCTTACTAGTAGAACTAGTAAGAGCTAAAATGTTTACTAGTTACACTAGTAAGGGCCAAAATGTTTACTAGTTCAACTAGTAAGAGCCAAAATGTCTACTAGTTGAACTAGTAAGGGACAAAATGTTTACTAGTTGAAGTGAAATAGTGTGACTAGTAGACATTTTGGCCCTCACTAGTTAACTAGTAAGATCAAAAATGGCCTTACTAGTGTAACTAGTAAGACAAAATGCAGAGCTAGTAACACAAAATGTCCAACTAGTAAAGCGCACTGGCGTTTGATATCAAGGATTTGGAATAAATGCTCAAACGGCTTGCCATGCTACTACCACTACTACTGCTACTACAAGTACTACTACTACTGCAGCTATTGCTACTACAACTACTGCTACTACTACTAATACTACTAGCGCTACTACCCTGATGTTTAATAGAGACATTCAGAGCCATCTAATAACATTACTGCTAATGTGATGATAATGACTATTATTATCATTAAGGTGGTCCAGCTGGTCCGAGACCCACGCGGCATCCTGGCATCTCGTATAGAGACATTTCGAGACACCTACCGGCTATGGCGTCTGTGGAGGGCTACCGGACGTCGACCCCATAATCTGGATCTGGGACAAATCAACACAGTCTGTGAAGACTTCCTCAGCTCTGTGTCTACTGGCCTGGCTAGACCAGCCTGGCTCAGAGGGAGGTACATGCTGCTCAGGTGAGGAGGACAGTGACACTATATGAGGACATGTAGATGGGCTATTCTGCTAACAAATATACATCCTTAAGGCAATATTCAATATTAATACTCCACTGACCTAGTATTATGCATGAATGCGCTCTGTCTCCACTAGTGCAGTAATATTATGGTGTCTGCAAGTCAGTTAAATTTAAGCCTTTTTAAATGTTTAAATGTCAGAACTTGTTGATGCCAGTTACAATGATATATAAGACCAATTTAACAATTGAAATAAACGTGAAAGTGAAGACAACTGAAGACCTATCAGAATATGGTGTAGGTCTGTGTCTGGACTGATTTCAGACAGAAAAACAGTACACCAAGAAATCACAACATTTTTAAGATCTGATTTTGAGGCTTACAATGGCATATTTAAATGAAAACCCATAATGCCACCCATTTCAAGAATTCACATATGTTATTTATGTGCCCCTGTCAGTGTTTGTGAACTTGAACCACTCTTTCTTAAAACTAGAAATCAGAGCGAGAACACTTTTTTGAGATGTCACTGGGATGTAAAATTAGTTGCTCCATAGACAATGAATGGGGAATGCTATATTCTAACATTGCTAACAGGTATGAACCAGAACGTATACCTTATTTGGGTGCAAGAACTCTACTCTATAAGAAAACTATTATGAGTCAATAAACATCCCAGTGACTTCTCTCAGGGGTTAGTTCTAGCTGAATTTGTAAAAAGGGTGGCTTTCCCCTTTAAGACCTTGAGTTTAGATAACATAATTTAACAGACTTTTTCAGGATCTGTTAGGCTTACAAGTTATGTCTTGAAATGTAGTAACTGTAATTGTCCTGTTTTTACTCAATACAGTACAAAATATAAGAACTACAATATGCAATAAATACAATCCGTACATTACACAATGTACACTACAATACAATTTATAATACAATATACAATATAACATACAACACCAGGAGCGTGAGTGTTATGAATAATGTAAATGCTAAATGATAAGTGATATATGGTATTGCACAGTAGGTAAGTGGTAATATGATATAAGTAGTCAACACTGACAGCACAGTGGTAGTGCAGTGATGAGTGCAATAACAGAACAACAGTCCAACAACTGTACAATAACTAGTGTCTTGTGGTTAGAGGTTTGCCCAAAAATTCTCCATTGACTCTCACTTCAACACATCAACCCAGTCTGATGTCTCCAAGTGTGTAGCCTGTGTAGACTATTATGTTACCTATGATAACTTTAACTGTATTGCTTTACTACTGAGTCCCCATCCATTGTCCCTCACATTGTATGATAACTTTAACTGTATGACCTGCTTTACCACTGAGTCCCCATTCATTGTCAATGCCGCCCCCTAGCGGCACAAAGTCAACATTACAGTTTGACTAACTGACTAATTAACTAACGAACTAACGGACGGAGACGGACATAGTCTCTCCTTTGGTGGGGGACAACTATGATTAGTTAATTACTTTCTTTAGTTTGTTAAAAACTTGCTCTTGCTTGTTTTTATAGTTATCCTTTCTTCTTCTCCTCTCCTGGGCCAGGTATGAGGACTTGGCCAGGTCTCCCCTCCAGAAGACCAGGGATTTATACGGTTTCCTCGGCCTGGTTCTGGACCACAGTGTGGAGGACTGGATCGTCAACAACACCCGGGGCAGCAGCGATCTGTCAGCCAGGCAGAAGTTCACCACAGTTCGCGACTCGGCAGCCAACGCTGAGAACTGGCGGCTGAAGCTTTCCTTTGACATGGTGGTTTATACTCAGACCGTCTGCCAGCCGCTACTGGAGCTGCTGGGATATAAGATTGTGTCCCACCCTGGAGAACTGAGGAACCTCTCGTACTCTCTGGTGGAGGACAGGACGTTTCTACCATTTTTGTAGCAATGGAGGACATCTGTCGTGGATTTAAGAAACCAGCACGACAAGAAGCTACTGTAGTTTTTGCAGCAGAGAAGGATTTCCTCATTGCTACACTGATTGATTGCTCTGTGGATTCTCTCTAGCTCAGAAAGAACATGATGAGGATGTTTTTGGAAGAAGAGCTGTGTCCATCCATCTGTCTAGAATTCAAAGTTTTCTAAAACCATCTTAAATCCTCTCCACTTGGCGTCAGTGTTACCAGGGGATGTCTGGTAATTGTAATTTGAGCACCCCCACCAATTTTATCCTGTCCCAAGCAACCATGTCCATGATTTTCCTCAACTACCTCAGTAAAAAATCCAGCCAAAATTTTTTTTTTTTTTTTTTTTTTTTTTTTCAGGAGAGCCATCTTGAGATATTTGAGCCACATTATGTCGAAAAATAGAATTTTAGAATTTAAGGAATTACTATTTTTGAAACTTTTGTATTGAGAGTTTGGAGAAACAATATAGGGTTGCAGAGTTTATTAAGATTTTAAGCAACAGTGAGATTGTGGCATAGCCATTTAAATTTTACTTTGATAACAATTTATTAGAAGCATCTGGTGGAGATGTGTGCATCATTGCCCAGAGTTGTTGATAGACATGCAACAAGTCCAACATCTGTTCACCTATCGCAACAATAAAGCCATTTGGATTGATCTTTGAAATTGCCACCATCATGAGGCAATTATCACCTTTCTGATGACCCTGGTAAAACTTCTGTCATCTGGAGAGGGCTTTAGATTTACACAAAAACAGAACATGATCTTTAACTTTTTCTGGCACAAGTCAGATCTTTTCTTGACTGTATAAGCAGAGTAACATCTGTGGTTTCACTTATTTATTTATTTAAACAGCCAAGAGAAGAATAGATTCTGGCACAAAGAGTTAAAACCAGTGTCTGTTTACATAAAATATTTTAAGTTTAGTGCTTCATGCAACACGAAAAAGGTTATGAAATAAGATTAGCTGCAAAATAAGGATGGTAATAAGGATAGCGGCTTTATGTAACTCAGTTAAGGGTCAGTTCAGCCTGATCCAAGTATCATGGCCAGGTTTAGTACGCTTAGAATTCAATCAATTCACCATGTTGATTTTCTCCCAAATTCAAATATTTGAAAAGATTTGAGAAGGTTGTCATATGCAACCTAATGATTGAGAGTGGATGCTTTGTCATTGCCAAATGAATTGCACTTTGTTCTTTATATTTTGAATTGATTGATAGTGAATTGGACCCAGTGTTGAGAGAGCTTTGAGGTTTGCCAAAAACTTCTTAGTTTTAAAGGTGGTGATATGTGGATACTTTTTGAGGCAATGTAGATGGGCGATATTGGCTGGGACTTACTGTACATGGGGCTAAACAACCAGTGGTTAACAGAGTGGGCCATAAAGAACAAAAGTCGCTGGCAACACTGCCAAGTGATATTGCCTCAAAATGTTGTCTAACTTTCACAGCCTCAAGACCACCTATATCTGTTTCCTTCTCATAGACCATAATGATCTTGGTACTTTTGGAATCTAGGATCTGTCTCTTGGTCTATTTATTGATTGATTTATTGATCGATTGACTGACTGGCCTATTGGATGGTCAGTCTGTTGGTACACAACTATTTTTGATGTTTTTATATGGCTGCCTTAATGATTTGTGGGGAGATTTTGCACTACTACTGGCCTCTATTCAGAAAGCCAGTGGTGATGTCAATGCTGATGTCATCACTACCAGGAAAGAGCACAAGACAGACTGATCTGTCCGTAGATCCAGACATAGATACACTGTATTAACTTTACTGGGGATGGTTCACTGTCTTCAACAGTTATGTAAATGTACCAGAGTTCATACTGTCTACTCTGTGTTGTGCGTGGTTTCAGAGGGAGTTACCTTTGATACAACTAGAGCTGAAAGCTCAGCTTCTTTCTCAAGGTCATCACATACAGCAGCAATGTGAGGCAATGGAAATGGTCCATTTGGCTAATGGGTATGGATACCAGTAGTTTTTCATGGTACTTTTGTTCCCTGAATCCCATCAAAACTGTGTTCCATTTTCCAGTTCTCATTCAAACTAAAGGCAATACTGCCCATCTGCATTGCCCCAGGACCCATATTCCTACATAGTTAGCCCATAATATGCTGTATGTGGGCAACATTTTCAGGCAATGGAAATGGCCGATACCACCCAGCAGGCATGGGGGTTGGTAACCATTGGCAAATCAGTGTGGACAACATAGCAGACGAAAAGGAACAAAAATCCCAGTGAAAAACACTGCTTATCATAATTGTGTAGGGATAGAATGTTTTTTGGACAGTGGTTTTATTTAGCTGCCATTTCCATAGCATCCCTGTTAGCCCGCATTCAGCCTCTGGCTGGTTAGGAGATTTTAGCTCCAGCCTGAACTGAGCGGTGCAAGCCACAGGCTAACATGCTCGTAAAATTTGCATCGATGTGATTGTTGGAAAAATTACCCATCTACATACCTTTAGATTGTTGTCTGTGGATAATGGCCTTAACTCAGTCATGCTGTCTGTTGATCTGACTAATGCGAATGTTGATTGATTTGTACATCAAGATATTGTTACAAGTAATGTGCTGAATGATTTGACTTAAGGCAGTACTACTGTTGACATGATCTGACATGCTGCGATGATGTATGATAAAACACCTGTGCAATAAATGAAAGCAAATGTTGCTGTCCACCTCAACTGTGCTGTTTCAACAATGCTGTTTCAGTCTACATCGCCTGCCTGTTAGCTTGTGTGCTGCAATGACTGCCCTTGCCTCTCTCTCTCCGGGGGTTGAGGCTGGGGCTGCACATACCCTGCTAGGTTGACACATTGCATTCTTTCATGTTTTTCTACCAAAATGAGGGTGGGTGATTGCTGAGTTGCACCTAAACATCCAGGTTTAACCTTGCTAACAAGTACCTCTCTTCAGCTGAGCAGCTGGAAGTGTTTAAGTGGATTTGGGTTCTCCACTTGTGTGTGAGAGCTGGCCATTGCAACAGTGCATTAGTGTCGGCAAGGCAAGGCAAGGCAATTTTATTTATATAGCACCATTCAGACACAAGGCAATTCAAAGTGCTTTACAAGGGCATAGAAATAGATTGAAAATAGGACATTAAGATGACATTAACATTGCATTTAAAGGACATTAAAAGCAAGAAGACAAAAAGACACTAAAATTGCATTTAAAAGACAATAAAAACAAAAACAAACAAATAAATAGTTATAGATTAAAAAGAGGTTACGTATTTAATTTATTGGAAAGCCGCAGTAAACAATAATGTTTTAAGCCCTGATTTAAATGAGCTGACAGTTTTAGTGTATGATGAGTAGAAATGTTTATTTTGCACTGCATATCTACTCACTCACAACTACGCATTACTGTCTGTCCATACCACCTGGGGACTATAATGAAACTGCAGTAAAATATATACATGAATATTCTTGCACACTTTTATTAATTGATAAAGTGAATTTAACATTTTGTAATGCCATACCATTGTGAACAAGCACAGATCCTCTGCTGACTCAGGCACGCCCTCTAGAGGCCATCTGATGAAGCACAGGCTCCGTGCAAACCGTCCCTGAGTGAGTGAGTGACTGAGTGACTGAGTGAGTGACCTGAATTTGTCACTTTCTGCCCCCGGCCACACGGGAAAGATGTGGTGTGGGCTCAGCCATCGCTGATGCTCATCCCACCTGTACCTTGTGTTCAAGCCTGGAATAGGCTCAGCAGGCAGTGGATTCCCTACTTAACTAATAATTAATGATAATAATGACAAATGTATGTATGGGACTGCCGTAAACCCCCGATTTTTCTTGAATTTGATCTCACTGTTTCGTGAAGCAGTGGATGTAGCATGCGTACAAGCATCAGTAAGTGGAAAAAATATGTTTTTCTGTGACAACAGTGTCCTTTAAAACAAATTTTCGTAAATATGCAATGTAAATGATCAGGGTTCCTACACATTTTCAATTAAAAAAATCCATACTTTTTACAGACCTTGATTTGTTTTGAAGATTTTGTCTGGTGTTCAATATGATTTATGCAGATAGACATCTTGCCCCTGCTAACTAGGTCATATCACTGTATAGATGAAGATTGTTCTTCACAGCGACAAATATCAGAATATGTGAGATGATTGGCAGGGTTTCTACACGGTTTCCATTTTAAAATTCCATATTTTTCCCAGACCCTATGTTCTTGACTGGATTTGATTTTGGTCGGTATTTGATATAATGCATGCTGACAGCGGCTGGGTAATAAGAGCGTCCCTCTATCTGAACATTATTCTTCACATCAACAAAAACTGTGGACTCAAAATGGCTCTACAGCAACATAAAAGCTAGAATTATGTGTGTATCGGAACTGAACCACAACATTTTCCATACTTTCCCAGACTTTTTTTCAAATTCCCAAACTATTCAAGACCTGGAGATGATCAAATTAATTTTTAATACTTTTCCAGACTTTCCAGACCTGCGTAGGAACCCTGAATGATTGTATGTCAGAACTGTAGATAAAGACAACTCCCCATTCAAAGAGATATGTCTTGTCTTGTTAGTCACAAACAATGAAGAATGGGTCCACCCATGTGTGAGTCACGCTTAGCCATGATGCATGAAGCTTCAGTTAGAGCAGTGGTTCTCAACATGGGGTCCGGGGACCACCAGGGGTCCTTGAGGGGGTTCCAGGGGGTCCCTAGCAAATTGATGAATTATTAAACTTCATTATTTCATTTACAAGAAGTTAACACAATTAGAGAATGTAGAAGAATGACTGTTTTGATCATAGTTTCACTGTTATCTATCTACCTACAATACAAGATAGTCCTGGAATTCTGGACAAAATCATATTTAACAATAAAAATATTCACAGATTTGGGTCGGAGAGACCAAATCTCATCAAATGGGGGTATGTGGCCCAAATGTGACTAAATTAGGGGTCCTTGATATGAAAAAGGTTGAGAATCACTGAGAGTGTCTACCTCAGCACAAGTGCCCACACTGCAGGGGGTGCTTCTCCCAAGCAGTCCAAACAGAATAGACCTTTAAATAAGAAACAGATTTCATTTCTGAATCTACTATTGGTCTGTCATGATGATGCTTTGTTTATACATGTTAATTATATTTATCCAGAGAATGTTTTCTGACCACATGTCTTATTTTTCAGCAACACCATGAGTCATGAGTTTTTAGTCCCAGAGGTGCTCACATTTTAAGATTCTGTTGAGACTGAGAATCACGCAGCATCACACATTAAAAGACTCACACTTACATCACACATTTTTCAGTGCAAGTGAAGAATTATACAGGCTCAAAACACTGATAATGGACTATGATGTTATGTTATAGGATGAGTGTGTATGAAGCAACTACACCCCCCCCCCTCCCACCATCTACACACACACACAACGGCAATTCAAAGTGCTTTGCATAAATAAAACAAAAATAAAGACCTAGATAAAAAGACAGTGCAAGAAGATTAAAAAGATGAAGAAAAGTGAAAGTGCATTAAAATTTTAAAACACATTTAAAAGAAAATATAAAAGATAAAAGATGTATTACAGTGCAGATGCGTGTTGCCCTAAATTTCTTAAAAAGCCCTGGCGAACAGAAAAGTTTTAAGCCCTGATTTAAAAGATTCTAAAGTGGAGGCAGACCTCAGATTTTCTGGAAGTTTGTTCCAGGCATGAGGAGCATAACAACTAAAAGCTGCTTCTCCATGCTTTGTTCTGACCCTGGAACAGAAGCAGACCAACACCTGAAGACCTGAGGGGTCTGGTGGGTTCATAACATTGAAGGAGATCAGAAATGTATTTTGGTCCTAAACCATTTAGTGCTTTATAAACATGCAACAGAATTTTAAACTCAATTCTGTGGCACACAGGAAGCCAATGCAGTGATCTCAGCACTGGAGTGATGTGGTCCATGTTCTTAGTCCTGGTCTGAATCCTGGCAGCAGCATTCTGGATGAGCTGCAATTGCCTACTAAAAATAAATGCATTTTTTCAAGTATTTCAAGGTCCTGCTTGGACATGAATTCTTTAATTCTTGCGATATTTTTAATGTGAGAGTAGGCAGATTTTGTAATTGTCTTGATGTGGCTGTTGAAGTTTAGGTCAGAGTCCATAACTACACCAAGAAAGCCTGGATAAATGATGTAATGGTGTTCTCATTGATATACCGTCTTGATATTCCATCTGTCCTGGTATGGATCTCAGCAGTGACAGTCATCTCAAAGAAAACACAGCAGTGGTAAGAGAGAGCAACATCAGTAGCCACAACCTTAGAGATATTAAGACCTTTTGAGAGGAGAGGAGGAGAGGAGACAAGGAGAGGGGGAGAGGGGGAGAGGAGACAAGGAGAGGATAGGAGGAGAGAAGACAAGGAGGAGAGGAGAGGAGAGGAGAGGAGAGGAGAGGAGAGGAGAGGAAAGGAGATGAGAGGAGAGGAGAGGAGAGGAGAGAGGAGAGGAGGAGAGGAGGAGAGGAGAGGAGGACAGGAGAGGAGAGGAGGAGAGGATACAAGGACAGGAGAGGAGAGGGGAGAGGAGAGGAGACAAGGAGAGGAGAGGAGGAGAGGAGGAGAGGACAGGAGGAGAGGAGAGGAGGAGAGGAGGAGAGGATACAAGGACAGGAGAGGAGAGGGGAGAGGAGAGGAGAGGAGAGGAGGAGAGGAGACAAGGAGAGGAGAGAGGAGACAAGGAGAGCAAAGGAGGAGAGGAGAGACGGAGAGGAGAGAGGAGAGGAGAGGAGGAGGTTATAAATTCTAGTTATTATAAAGGGCTGCCACTCCATCTCCTTTCTTGTCTACTCTGACTTCGTTCATAAAACAAAAATTAGGAGGGGCTGATTCAAATAAGAACAGCTCCACTATTATTTTGGTCTAACCAAGTTTCAGTTAAAAACATCAAATCGAATTGGCGTTCTGTGATAAAATCATTGCCTGCTAAAGACCTGACATTCAATAAGGCCAAGGCTGTGTTAACAACATTCTCCGGACTGAGATGTCCCTGAGCAGAATGCAGCTTGTGAGAGACTGTGCATCCTTCTGCTTTGAGACCAATTGGTCCAGAACATCCTTCTGCTTGGTCTCAAGTAGAAGGATGTTCTGGACCAATTGATGCACACACACATGCACTGAAGTAAAAATAGCTGACACACCAGATGTCCCCTCGATCCCCCGGTGATCAAGTCATATAATGCAGTTCTGTCGATCGGTCTGTTCTTTCGTTCGTCCATCTATCCATAACCACTGATCAGATTTTGATGAAAATTATAGAGCTCACCAATGCGTTTGGGCATTTTCAAAATTACACTAAGGGGGGCACTACAATTACTGGTCACAAATTGAAAAAAATTATGTTTTGAGTGGCATGAAATTTGGTGAATTTATCCAGCTGTGCTTCCAGGGCCATCATTGTATGCCATATTGGATTTTACCCCATTTTGAGTTTTCTGAAAAACAGTTTAGTCTAGTCTACAGTTCTCCCCTGAAGGCTTTTCCTTTATGTACTTAATTGGTCCAGAACATAGACTAAAAAAATTGCCATATGGACACATATTAGAAGAAGTGAAATTAGCTACTGAGACCATAAATCTCTTGTCGAAAAAATATATTGACTTTATTATTTTGAGTGAGAAGTTGAGCTGTGGTCCCATTGACTTGAATGGAGTTGGGTGGGATTTAGAGTCTTTTTGGAGCTCACCCTAGCGGACATTAGAGGAACTGCAGTTTTCACCACTTCCTGATTGGCTTCAAAATTCACCTGTGGTTTTGGCCGCTTGGTCCAGAATGGGGATTGGACTATTTATACAATCAGATAATCAGCCAATAGGGGGTACCACAAATGTAAAAAAAAATTAACAACTAGCAAACAACGCAAGTGGCCCTACAAAAATATGTTTGACCTTTTTTCACAATTGTATTACTTATTTTATCTGATTTATTGGAAGACAGCTGCAAACCACATGGTATAAGCCGTTACTGATTGGCCCAGAGGGCGACTGCGCATAGGTGTGGACTCGAATCACATGACTTGGACTCGAGTCACAAATTTGATGACTTTAGACTCGACTTGACAAAATCAAAAAAGACTTGCAACTCCACTTGGACTTTAACACCAATGACTCGTGACTTCACTTGGACTTGAGCCTTTTGACTTGAAAAGCCTTGATACCTTCCCCCAAACCCAAAGATTAAAAAGTATGTTATTTAAAAAGTGTGCCACGAATCAATTCATTTCCCTTCATTTCCTGAATCAACTAACGTTAACGCTATTCATTCCCAGCAAGTCAACAATTCATTTCCCAGATCCACTTTGTTTGAACCGATCTGACAGCATCCAATCAAGTTGCAGGAGAGAACCATGAAGAAGTAACGTTATGTTACTGAGCGCCAGTTGGAAAAAATGATACCAAAGATAATTTCGTTCGCGTACAAAAACTACAAAAACGAATTGCAGTATGCAAAACGTGCGGGTCAAAAATTACAGACGGAGATGCAACAACTTCCAACTTTGTTCGACATTTGAAGCTGCACAAAGAACGGTAAGTCAAGGCTAATAAATTAACATAATTAGCGAGCCAATGCTTAGCTAACGTTACCCGTTGCGTCCACCGCAGAGCCCCCCCCCCCCATAACACAGGCTCAGTGTCGGCCATTGTACAGCAATGATCTGTTTAAACAGACGAGAGTGTTGCAGGTTCCCTCCCCGACTCGTACGTTGATGTTCACCTGAAACGAGATGAAAAATCGGCTTCTAAAAAAGCAATCATGATTTGTGTAAATTTAATATATTATTACTCTGTTGTTAAAATGGCATTACATTTGGTGAAGAGCACATTATGACTTGTTTAGGACTCGAAACTCAAAGTTTAGGACTTGGGACTTGACTTGGGACTTGACTCGGGACTTGCCCGTCTTGACTTGGGACTTGACTTGGGACTTGAGTGCAAAGACTTGAGACTTACTTGTGACTTGCAAAACAATGACTTGGTCCCACCTCTGCGACTGCGTCATTAGTGGGGGATGACATGTTTACTGTTTCCTTATTCTTCGACGTTTTACAGTAAAACCAAGTTGAAAGATACTAGAGTTTTGTTATATGGTATACCAACCAACTTGCCACACTAGATTCAGGGATTCAGTGTCTTACTCAAGGACACTGCAGCAGGGTGGGGGTTTGAACCTGGGTCCTCTGGTTGAATTATAGTGTTATTACGAACTACACCACCCTGCTGTCTTAACATTAATAGTCATTTTAGATCGTTAGGGTTAGGGTTTTTGCTTTCTTTTGACACTTCTGATCTTTCCTTCTCCCCAAAAAAACAACCACACACAGGACAGAAAATACAGCCGTTTTTACTTTATAGAAGACAGCCTCATCCATTTTGCAAAAATAATTCTATAATACACAAAAAACTGCTTAGTCTGAAAATTTCAATTTCATAGTAACAGACTCTCCAAGAACAGGTTCAAAGCTATCAGAGAGAGAGAGGAAGAGAGACTGACAGCGGCTCACAGACAGAAAGAGAGGGAGACGGAATAAGAGTTAGGCAGACAGACAGAAATTCTGAGACAGAAAGCAATACAAACAGGAAAGCAGGGGAAAGCATAAAACTGAACTGGATTCATAAGAGATCATGTATTTTAAAAAGAGAGAAGGTTGTGCAGGAAAAACACCTTTTGAGGCATGCAGTGAATGTAGGAAATGTTTTTTTTTGGGGTTTTTTTTTTATAATTCACATGAAAATGTAGATTCACAGCAACAGTCCAGATACAAAATACAAACAAATGCAAACAAATAGGGAAACTAAAGTTTTGTCTTTATACTATCACACAATAACAGACAGGTTTGTGAACTATAATGTAGGCTGATGTAAACACTAGGAGAAGAAATCCCTCACTTTCTCTTGATGTCACAGCTCCCATTTGAGGCCATTTTGAGGTGGCCATTTTATGTCCTTCCTCTTAAACATTTTGTTGAGGGGCAACTTGAAAGCATAGCCATATTAGCCAAGGTCCCACACTGACCGTAGCCAGTCCCATACAGAATTGCTCCATCTATACATTGAAGTGATGCGTTGACATTTTGAACTGAAGTCTGTTATAGATCTTTTGGTGGGTACTTTAAACATCATGGGGAAAAAAAAAATGTGTCTTTCAGCTACCCTGCTAGCAGTCCTAGCATTCCTCACAGAAACCACTGGGCACTGCTAGCTGCAAATGACCTCATTAATTAGCTTACTGCAGCTAGTGGTATCCAATGGTTTTGAGGAAAGCTTACGGTGACCAGATGTCCCGGTTTGTCTGGGATTGTCCCGGTTACAAGATGGGTGTCCCGAGTCGCAACAAATATCTGTAAACCACTAAAATGTCCCGGTTTTCAACATTCACTACCAAATTGTCCCGGTTTTCCCCACAATTAAAATAATAATAATAGTATTATACTTGTTTTCAGCGCTTACATAGACGTTTATCATGTTCTGTCCCGCTCATTATTACCGAACCCAATCAAAAAACATAAACAATGAATGTTTTGGTGGATTTTTGGAGACAAAGCATCATTTTTCGTTTGCTGAGGCGCTATCCATGGTGCTGAAAGGTGCAGTCACTAGGTGGGCTAAGCACTGAAATAATTGTCCCCCATCCTGATGAAAACGCCTATAGCACGTGCATGAGCGCATACATGTGCACGTGCATGAACCTGCGGTACACTCAAGGGTCCCGGTTTGGGGGTTTGAAAATGTGGTCACCCTAGGAAAGCTAAGAAGCAGGGTTGATGGGGGAAGACTGTCCTTAAAACAAGAAACCAAACTCCTACCAGTTCCAGACCCCGACTTCCCTGTGGAGGGGGGGGGGGGGGCAAGAGAAAAGAGGATTCATAAGTTTCACAAAAAGAAGACATTTTTCTGTTAAATACCAGTACAGAAACGTTTGGCGTACAGAAACTTTTTCCCGACATTGTCACAAGTACACAGTGATGAAAATTGTCAGACTAAATTAAAATCCAAATATCAATGTATCCCTTAAAGGACTCGGTTCAGTTGATAAAAAAAACAAACAAAGCAAAAACAGCAGTTGTCGTTTCAATTGATTCTCTGGAAAACTTAGTGTTAACTAGAATCTCTATCTACTGCATCTATGTAGGCACATAATGTACATTATTGGAATAAGGAGGCATCTATACAAATAAACAAGACATGGTAACACTTTACAATAAGGGTCACTAAGTTAAGGGTTAGTTAATGGTTAATAAGGGTTAGTTAATGCTTAATTAACAGTTAACTAATGTGTAATTTACTAATGGTGTTCATGTTAACTAAGGTATTAATTTATACATTATTTAATAGTTTATAAAGATGACTATTAAAGTGGATACGGACAACTTTTCAACTTTCCCCCCGTTGTCCCCCCCTAGCGTTTCCAAGTGGTATTGTTGTTTGCGCAGCTGTCGCAAAGACAACTGGATCACTTTCTGTTAGAGCCTAGCTCCGTGCAATAGAACAAACCATCTGTCTGCTTATCAACTTGATCATAACACAATATAGTAACTTTCACCACTGCTCATTTTAGAAAGGCCACTGCAAGAAAACATGTTCTTTGTTTAGATTATCAAACGGACAATGGATCATTTGTTTGTTTCTGGCTGTTAGCGTTAGCTAGCGTTCTAATGCTAGCAGCCAGAAACAAACATAGTTAGATGTTTGATTCTTTTGTTCCAGAAACAAACATAGATGTTTGTTTCTGGCTGGCCGTGGCTTCCTTGTAGCTCCTGGTTCGTTTTCTGGCTGCTAGTGGTAGCGTTAGCAACATGGCTAACGCTACCGCCAGCAGCCTGGCTACTGTCCAAAGCAAGAAACAACCGTAAGAATCCCAATTTGAACTAGAAACCCTGATCTCAGTGCTATGATAAAGCCAGAGTAAAACATCCGGTAGTATTAATAAGTAGGTAGGTTGTGTGTTTTCCCCGGTAGCTATCGGTAGCTACTGGGGAAAACACACAACCTACCTACTTATTCTACCTATTCTAACCTATTCTATCCTCTTTTGGTTGCGCAATAGATGACGCACTTCCTTTGTGCCGTAAATCGAGCCTTTCTCCCGGGAGATCGTACCCGGTGGCAGACAGAATTGCAGAGTGAAAGCGAGGCTTATAGGGAACCAACGCCGATGGTTTCATTATTCTATAGCCATTACACTGTGCAATCAACATTTAATTCATAATGATAAGTTAAAGTAAAAAAGTTGTCTATAGGGTCTTTAAATAATGTATAAATTAATACCTTAGTTAACATGAACACCATTAGTAAATGATTACCAGACACATTAGTTAACTGTTAATTAAGGGTTAGTTAATGCTTATTATGCATTAACTAACCCTTAACTTAGTGACATGAAAGTTGGTTGTGGACAGTGAAAAAGAAAGTGTTCTAAACTTTCAGACTTTTAACCATTTTACAGATGTACAGAAGTAAAATGAAACACTCTAGTTCTTTTCCAGCACATAATGAGAACAATTTCGGTCATTACCCAAACCAAGATCGAGGGGACATACCATGTGAGCCCAAACCCGATGAAAGCCCAACAATTCTATTAATTTTCTAATGATAATTAATAACAGTATTCTTCAACAAAATATTTATTTTTGAACCGAAGCATTTAGGTCCGATGGGCTAAGGGCAAAAATGTTAAGCTTTTTCCAGAGTACTTTGATGGAAATCCATTCAAATCTCTCGAGGTATTTTGCTCTTGGTTGCATTACACACACACACACACACACACACATACATACACACACACACACATAGTCCATCAGTCAGCCTTGTCCTTCTTCTTGGGTGTGACTTTGCTGGCCACCGCTGAGCCCACCGCCCCGACGCCTCCCGTTACCACGGAAACGCTCCCTTTGACCAATCCCACGCCGGCTGAGGGCACGCTCGTCACGGCCGTCTTGGTGAGCTCGAAGCTTTTACTTCCTACCCAGGCCACGCCTCCCAGCGTCGCCCCGACCACGTTGCGCGTCATGCTGAACAGGCCGCCGCCCACTCTCCACATGACTCCGCCCTCTGGCCTGGGGTGGTCCTTATCTGCGTCTGAGAGGGAGAGAGAGAGAGAGTTTTGAGGAGCGTATATATTTATAGGTTCACTGATAATGTCTGTAGTAGGGTTCCACCGATATATCGGTTCGCCGGTACAGATTGTGTCTGATTTTGCCCTCTAGTGGCTATTCAGTCTCCCTCCACTGCCTGTCGGCTTAGCAGTGACTAGGGCTGGGCGATATGGACCAAAAATCATATCTCTGTATTTTTAGGCTGAATGGTGATACACGATAAATATCTCAGTATTTTCTACGAAGTGGGCTAAATGTTCAGTTGTAAGTAGGGCTGGGCGATATGGACAAAATTAAATATCACAATATTTTTGACCAAATACCTCAATATTGATATTGCGACAATATTGTAGGGATGACTATTGGTGCTTTCACAAAATATTTACACAATGAGATTTTTGATACATAATCATCAGTAATGTGGATATAATGACTAAGTGGGTAAAGGCAAATAATAGAACAGCTAGAACAGTCTGGTAAGTTCAGAAAATGACATCACTTTACTGTAATGCAGCCTTTAAAACCAGGAAAAGACACTTATGCTATATCACAATATTACGATATCCAAAATCTAAGACGATATCTAGTCTCATATCACGATATCGATATAATATCGATATATTGCCCAGCCCTAGCAGTGACTGACCTCAGTTTGTAGTCACGCAATCTCGGAACCCATCGTCTATCGGTCTGACGACGATTAGACTCTGGGGGCGACGGCCGATATTTCGGGGTTTCCGGTGTAGCCAGCGGACATCCGGGCCAAGACTTCCTCTTCCGTGTGCCGGTCATTGTTTACAGTCAGATCAGCAACTTGAGACGCGAGAATGGAGTTGGAGTTGAGAGACGACGTCTCATATGCAGATATCTGTTTGTAGAGATTAGCCGAAATGTCGTCTGGACCTAAAAAACTTGTGAAACAATCCGGTCGTAGACGTCGTCTCTCAACTCCAACTCCATTCTCGCGTCTCAAGTTGCTAATCGGACTGTAAACAATCCGCTGTCCACTGGCTACACCGGAAACCCCCGAAATATTGGCCGTCGCCCCCAGAGTCTAATCATCGTCAGACCGATAGACGATGGGTTCCGAGATTGGAACAGAGCTGAGACAAAGAGCCCCAGTAGACTGCAATGTACTGCACCACAACGCACCATGACACACTGTACTCCATGGCACCTCAACGTATCACACCGCAATGCACCATAAAGCATTGCATACAAACGGCAAGGATTATGAAAATATCTCTGATCTGAATACATGTACATGTTTTTTTTTTAATTTTATTTACGTAACAAAAATAACAATACAACACAAAACACACAGAAATGACAGAAAAAAAACATAAACATGTAGAGACACCAGAAAAGAGAAGAAAAATACTGTAAACATAACAAATGTGAAACCAAGTATGTTAACTAGACAGAATGGAGATCACAGCCCAGTTATGAAGAAAAAAGGTAGAGAAAGTTCTAACTCATATAAATGGTATAGTCATATAAGCTTATACATAAATAAAACATATAAAGTTACATAAAAGAACAGAACATAATAAAGTATTATACACTCCATTTACAGTTTATAAATACAGTTTATAAATAAAACCAATACAAAAGGCAAAAAAAACAGGAAAAGAAGAATACAAAAACAGGACATCAAAGCTCAAAATCCCATGCCTTTATAACTGATAGTTTTTCCCATTTACCAGTAAAAGCAAGTCCCTTACCTTCCCCTCTCATAATTATACATAATTATATAATACATGTACATGTTTGTGAAAATGATTGAGTGTCTGACTGTCTGTCTACATTGCACTGTTCATGACAGAGGGTAGGTAAATGGAGTATCCGTCTCTGGACAACCTGACTGAATATCCTGTTGTCATCATTGTCCTTATTGATGAATTTGCACACACACACACACACACACACACACAGCCTGTGTCGTGATACGCCATCCATCATCAGTTTTCCACAACACCAACCTGCTGCTCTGATTGATCTGTTTCCATCAGCGTGATGAGCATGATTTCCATCGACTCACACACACACAAGCACACGCAACACACACAAACAAAAGCAGACACACATGCAGGTCAAGGCAATTCTTAGATCTTGTGGTGCTACATAGTGTATATCAGTGATTCTCAACCATATTCATATCAATGACCCCCATTTGATGAGATTTTGTCTCTCTGCCCCAAATCTGAGAATATTTTTATTGCTAGATATGATTTTGTCCAGAATCCCAGGATTATCTGTATTGTCGGTAGAGACATAACAGTGAAACTATGATCAAAACAGTCATTCTTCTACATTCTCTAATTGTGTTCACTAATTGTAAATAAAGTTTAATAATTCAGCAATTTGCTGGGGACCCCCTCAAGGACCCCTGGTGGTCCCCGGGCCCCACGTTGAGAACCACTACTGTATATCATTATGGGGATTCTCTCCAAAGTAGTTTACCACTATGATTTTCAGTAAGAATCATATCTTAATGTGAAATAGCTTTATAATTAGTGCAATAAGATGTGCCCAGCTTCTGCATAATCCATCTTGTAAAGCAAAAACAGTCTTGGTGATGACGTTAAACGCCAAGGCAAGTGTTGTGGCATTTATACAGGATGGCAATTTCTATGTTCTGATCCAAAAATAGTCTCAGTCTGTTCTCTGATAGACTCCTCATTTCCATAACCCAGATAATGAAGTGGACAACAACAACTACAGCTAACAGAAGAGAGGGAGAGAGGAGGGGAAAGAGGCTAGATGAAGAGAGAGGAACGAGGAAAAACAAAGAGGAGTAAATAGTGATAAGTGGACAGAGATAGAAAGATGGAAGAGAAGCAACAAAAAGAGGTGAAAAAAGATAAAAGAAAAGGGAATGCAAGAGTAGCTGTGTGTCCATTTGAGTGCTTTTTAGGAAATTGATGTATTGATATAGAAAAGCTCAATGGAAATGTCTTCATTATTGCAAAAACGTTTTCACACTTGCTTAGTTAGTCAGTTTATATAAACTCTAGAGCGTTTACTTCTTTATTGTACCCCACCAAAGGGGGGACTATGGATCGGTCTAGGGGGCGGCATTGACAATGAATGGGGACTCAGTGGTAAAGCAGGTCATACAGTTAGAGTTATCATACAATGTGGGGGACAATGAATGGGGACTCAGTGGTAAAGCAATACAGTTAAAGTTATCATAGGTAACATAATAATCTACACACACTACCACTTACCTACTGTGCAATACCATATATCACTTATCATTTAGCATTTATATTATTCATAACACTCACGCTCCTGGTGTTGCATGTTATATCGTATATTGTATTATAAATTGTATTGTAGTGTACATTGTGTAATGTATGGATTGTATTTATTGCATATTGTAGTTCTTATATTTTGTACTGTATTGAGTAACAGCACAATTACAGTTACTACATTTCAAGATATAACTTGTAAGCCTAATTCTGAGGAGAGTAGGCAACAGAAATATATGGTCAATCTGTCATTTCATTGTCCCATACGAAAATGCTTATACAATTTCACTCATATTTCAAGTACACTCAGCAATCACTGACTGACCCAAGGGTGGAACTACATCACTGGTGGGGGACAGCATGTTTACTATTTGCTTGTTTCAGTTAATTTGGCCAGGTGAGGACAATGCCATTCTAACTCAGGCACCAAATAACTGCACCGAGACGCCTGAAAATGTGGGCCTCTGGGCCTCTTCCTAGAGAACTGTGGTGCAGTTCATTAGGGGTGAGAATATAATCCAAACCAACTATGGGAAACAACCCTAAAACGTAGGGGTTAATGGGTATAGGGAGGCAGATGTTAACATCTGATAGCCAGCAGTTAGTTACAGCAGTTACAAAGTTAAGTGAAAGCAAACCACAGTCTTGACTGATGCTCATATTCAGCTATTTCTTCATGTGCATGTGCATGAACAAGAGACTGCTGGAAAAGTGCATGCAAGCTCAATGCATCTTCTCTGAACAAAGGTTAAAAACATTATTGTGACTGGCTGCTTCTGGTCATATCTCTATTTTAAGTGTTCGAAGCCCCAACACTTCACTCAACACCAGACACCCATGTTCTATAAGGAGCCTGACAACACCATGAACAAAATCCCAGGCTGTAGAAAATGTTTTCATATTTGCATCCCTCAATGCCAGGTTTGGAGCAGACCATGACTAAATGGCCCACTTTCCTTGGCTACCATGGCAGTCAAAAAATTGACATCTATGATTACTTGAACTCTGTTTTTAGCACCTTGACCTTGGCATCACAAGACAAGCGGTTCTGACACTGACCACTACTTGGTATCCAGTAAAGTCTTGGTCCCCAAATAATACATTGTAAAAAAAAACAAAAAAAAACACCCCCTATGCATCAGATCTGCCAAGACGTTCAAGCACAGCCATGAACATCTTTGACAAAAAGACAAGGAACAATGCTGACTGGTTTGTGAAAACTTGGCCGTGTGTTTGAACCCATGCTCCCAGCAAAACACGCAGCACGTCCCAAACACAAGCACAGCCCAAATGTTCACTCACTGAGGGCCAAGAAAGCTGCCTGGTGTACAGTTCAATCAATGGCCAGATGCTCTGTCAACAACTGCTGGCAAAACCTCAGTAGGAGGATCCAACTTGCCTCTGGCAATGTACCAAAGAACCAAGGCACACATGGCACATTGCACAGGGAACATGGGATATGCCATAGCCAAGCACTATCATGAAGCCAACCATGGCTCTCCAGCCACTCAGCACTTTATTGAACTTGAGCATGTAACTTCTCCAGCCAGAGGGGGCGATCTACCAAAACTACTCTCTCAAAGAGAGATGTACTGGATTTCAACACTCAACATAATGACACCTGCTGGACTGAATGATGATTTCAGTTTCAAATGCTTCCTCTGAAAATCAAAATATGGAAACATAGAATATATATCACAAAACCTGTAACCTCAGTTAGAACTGTTAAATTGTATGGCATTTACCATTTCACCTGTTTTTAGTCATTGTCATATTGTTAAGAAAAGATGTATATGTGACCTCAGGAAGTTAATTACCATGTGACCCTTTAAGCCAATCACCTGCCAACTCCTGTATATAAATGACATGACTTCCATTTTCCTCCATGCTCTGATGAAGGCCACTAGGCCGAAACATTAGCATGTTTGTTGACATGGCCAGAATAAATTGGTGAAATTGAGATTAGTCAACTTTGTCCTGAAGATCTGTGTGTGTGCTACCTTTTTACCTTTGGGTATTCAACGTGGAACCAAGGCAGCCTTTGGTCAAAGCATTTTGGCTCACTTCCTCATATCATACCAGCGCCTTTTACCTCCGCTAAATCGTACTTGTGGTGCCCAACTGTGTTCACTTTATGTCGTTCCAGAGCGACTTTTTACACGCGGGTAAAACATCTCTTCTCTGCAGCTCTTTGGGGTTTTCTCTGCCACCAACACTTCCAGCTCCACTGGAGAGACATTTGCGCTTTTGCCCATCATTACGTTGCCGCTAATGGGCTATTGTGTGCATTGCTTGGCCCTTATATTATCGCAGTCGCAATTCTAATTACCTCCGCCAAGGAAGTTATGTTTTCGGTGCCGTTTGTTTGTTTGTTCGTTTTTTGTCTGTTTGTTTGTCTGTTAGCAGGATTACGGAAAAACTACTGGCCCGATTTTCATGAAACTTTGTGGAAGGGTGTAGCATGGGCCAAGGAAGAACCCATTAAATTTTGGAGCGGATCCCGATCCGACTCACGAACAAGCAATAATAGCACGAACCTTGGCGGAGGTCTGCGCTCTCCGAGTGCCCTTCTAGTATTCCTTATTTATTCTTTGGAAGTCTTTGTATATATGTGAAGTTTTAATTCAATGCACCATTTGAGGTTGACGTAATTGCAATTTCGTTGTGCTTGCACAATGACGATACAGTTCTTGAACAATTCTTGAACAAAGAAGAAATAAATGTGGTAAGGTGCGTGTGGTAAGTTAACGTGGATGAAACAGTCTATTCCTAGATCACGGTGCAGAGCAGGAGGGATTTTCATTCCAAAATAAAACACTGTTGCAGATATTATTATGTATTTGCCTACATGTAGAAGGGAAGGTTTTCTTTAGTGTGGTGGCACAGAGGCTGTCAAGCTACTAGGTTAATTGACACAACAGTGCAAAAAGCTGGAATACTAGGTTTTTCCAGGTGCTTAGAGCAAAAAAAGCATGATGTGGCACCATATTCAATCAGTCAGGCAGGAGAAATAGAAAAATCTCCTTGTGGTACGTTTGGACCTTGCCTTTGGCTCTGTGCTTCATAACCTATTGTCGGAAGCTTTTGAGTTCCAACCATCATTAAAATCTGGTAAGGGAATATTTTCAAGATATTTAGATGTGCTTCACAACAGTGGAGTTTACTATAGCATTGGGCCTCCATAGGAATGCTCACCTTGGATTATGGCACAAGGGATATTAACATCATATCATGTGTATTGATAAATGTCAGCATCTAGAGATACGCATAATGGCAGGGTGCACAATTTCCCCTCTGGCTTTCATTATGGCAATGAAAATAATAATTAGGGCAACAAAGTGGGTGGTAGGTGGGGAAAGATTGCAAGGAGTGTTGTGTCTTCCATCTATCATGGCATATATGGACGATATGACTACTATGACTATTACATCGCCTTGTACCAAAAGGTTGCTGAAGAAACTGAATAATAAGTTGCAGAGGTAAGTACTGCCTCAAAAATTGACCTTGCACCCTCACTTTTAGAGCAACATGCAGCGCTGCTTTTTAGACCAGACATTATATTCAGGGTCACTCAGCTGAATATGTAAAAACATTCAGTCCAGCAGTTTACAATGAAATCTCTAGTTAACCAACAAGGCCCTCTGCTGTATCCCTTGCTCCACTACATGCTGCTGTAAAAGTCACAATATTGCCTTCATATTGTAGGTATGGTGATTGAGAACGTGGACTAAATCAATATGGACAACATGGTGGGCCTGAAGGGACAGTGCAGTAAGTGTAATATGTGTAGCCCAGTCAAAAATAGTTATAACTATTATTATTATAACTATATGGTAACACTTTACAATAAGGGTTACTAAGTTAAGGGTTAGTTAATGCTTAATAAGGGTTATTAATTAACAGTTAATTTACTAATGTGTTCATGTTAACTAAGGTATTAATTTATACATTATTTAATAGTTTATAAAGATGACTATTAAATAATGTATAAATTAATACCTTAGTTAACATGAACACCATTAGCAAATGATTACAGACACATTACTTAACTGTTAATGAATGCTTATTAATGCTTATTAAGCATTAACTAACCCTTAACTTAGTGACCCGTAGGACCCAACTATATAAATAGTGATATAGTCATTACTTAAGGGATAACCTCTCATAGATGTCTTGGAATGAATTCAAAATGAAACAGCCAAAACATCAAAGCCATGAAGCTGGGAGTTTTATTTGGCAATAATGTATCAAACCTTGCATATATTAATTAAAGCTTCAATCATGTGTGACTACTCTCTCGCCTGGACTCAGATTTAAATTTCAATAGCCACATCAAATCAGTCAGAGGAATAATGTCCAAACAAGACCTAGAAAGGCTTACTCACGCCTTTATTTCCAGTAGATTGGATTACTGCAATGGTCTGTTCACAGGGCTTTCAAAAAAAGCTCTTCGGCAACTGCAACTTATTCAGAACGCCGCTGCCAGGGTCCTGACGAAAACTAAGAAATACGACCACATTACACCAGTTCTAAAATCCTTACACTGGCTACCGGTCACTCAGAGAACTGATTTCAAAATCTTGCTGCTTGTCTACAAATCACTCTGTGGCTCTGGGCCCAAATACATCTCTGACATGCTTGTGCCATATGAACCTTCTAGGACCCTTAGGACATCTGGGGCGGCCTGCCTTAGGCAGTGAGATCTGACATAAATATCAGATCAAGAGTAGAATCAGGAAGGACAGGGGAAAAGAAAATTACAGAAAAACATATGGGTTCACTCACAATGTGCATCTAAAAGTGGGAGTATTTGTTGTGTTCTTTCATCTTTCTATCTCATTTGATTTGACCTGCACTAGTTTACTTTTAAGTCTTTTATCTTTTGTATCTCTTGTCTGTACTTTTGCACTTTTTAATTGTAAATCTTTTACCTTTACTGTATTTTTATCACTCTGTAAAGCACTTTGAATTGCCCCAGTGTATGAAATGTGCTATACAAATAAAGCTGCCTTGCCTTGCCTCGCCTCTCTCAATTGCTGGTTTGATCATGGTACCAACAGGGATAAATACTGCCAAAATTCCCTGAGAAGGGGCACCTAACTAGCATGCTCTGGGACTGGTATTGACAATCTAGCTAACATTAGCTATAGATTCTTGAATCTAATAGGCAGTTGCTTGCAATAAGTCATTTTGGTTGTTTATCATTGTAAAACTTAAACTATACACACTTATTTATAATGTCCTACTGTACTTAGATGAACCCAGCAGTATCTTTTGGTTTGCCACTAATGTATCACAGTGGTGCCCTTTTTACACCAGTATTGCTTCGCTCTTCAACACCGGTCATACCGGTTATATCGCCTTTTGCCACTAGAGGGCGGTCTAAGCGCTACCATAGTCGGAGTCACGAAAACAAAAGTGTAACATAAAATTCTGCAATTTGCTCCAAACGCATGTGTTTGTAACAGTGTGTGTAAACAGTAACACTTTTTATTTGGTGATGTCTCAAACTGCTCAACACTCAGAGAGTTATAATGTGAATGCCTCTGATTCACTAGTGCAGTGATTCTCAACCGTTTTCATATCAAGGACCCTAATTTAGTCCACATTAGGGCCACAGACCCCCATTTGATGAGATTTTGTCTCTCAAACCCAAATCTGAGAATATTTTTATTGTTAGAAATGATTTTGTCCAGAACTCCATGACTATCTGTATTGTAGGTAGATAGATAACAGTGAAACTATGATGAAAACAGTCTCTTTTGTACATTCTCTAATTGTTGTACATTGTCTAACTTGTTGTAAATGAAATAATGCTGAAGTTTAACGATTCATCAATTTGCTGGGGACCCCCTGGAACCCCCTCAAGGACCACTGGTGGTCCCCAGACCCCACGTTGAGAACCACTGCACTAGTGCACTCAACAAGCTCAACATTGGTTACAACACTCATTTACTGTTTAGAGCAGTGGTTAGAGCAGTTTGAAACAAAGTTAGAAAAACTTGATTTTGACACAGCGGGAGTAGCCTATTAAATGGAATGCAGTAATCACGACTTTCACGATTACCATAGCGCTGAGGCTGTAATTGAAACCTTGATTAATATATGATAAATTGTGCAATTGTTACTTAAAAACTCTCATAAAATGAGGTATGGTAAGATCGTGATATATACTGATATCGAGAAAAATCCTTATGATTATCATGATATTGATTTCAACCATATCGCCCAGCCCTACTAACAATATTTGTAGGGAAGAACTGACTTGTAAAAACTAGAAATAACCGCCTCGCGGTTGTATGCCTCCGCCAATAAACTGTGTTTTATCATTGCAAGGACAGTCTTTATTTATTGAACATATATAATTAATGTGATTATTAGGTCAACTTAAAGGATTTTGGTGTCTGCAAAAGTAAGTGACAGCACTTCCACCGTTTTTGTAGAATGACCCAAGATCGTTTTCTCAGCTACAGTGTAGAGCTGAACAATTAATCGAAATTTTATTGAAATCGCAATATGGCCTACTGCAATTTTCAAATCGCAGGAGGCGCAATATAAGGTGAAATGTGTCAAAATACCATTTTAAATTAAATATTGTGGTGCTGCAGAGATGTCCTGGCCTACACATCATATTCTACAGACTTAAGAAAACATCTTTGTTTGGTACAGATTCCCGCAAAAATCACACCATAATCATTTTAATACGTTTTTCAATGAAAATGAGAATAATGATGTAAAAATTATCATTCCCTCTAATATCGCAAATCACATCGCAATTGCAATATCAGTGAAAATAATCGCTATTAGATATTTTTTTCTAAATCTTTCAGCCCTATTACAGTGGTAAGCGAAACATTATGATGTCACAGTGAAGTTGACCTTTGAACTTTTGGATATAAAATGTCATCACTTCATCATTTTATCCTATTAGACCAAAAATGTCTTTTGTGAGGTCACAGTGACCTTTGACCTCTGACCACCAAATTCCAATCAGTTCATCCTTGAGTCCAAGTGGACGTTTGTGCCAGATGTAATGAAATTCCCTCCAGGCGTTCCTGAGATATCGCGTTCATGAGAATGGGACGGACGTGAGGTCACAGTGACCTTGACCTTTGACCTTTGACCACCAAAATCTAATCAGTTCATCCTTGAGTCCAAGTGGACGTTTGCGCCAAATTTGAAGAAATTCCCTCAAGGCGTTCCTGAGATATCGCGTTCACGAGAATGGGCCGGACGGACGGACAACCCGAAAACATAAAGAAATAAAGAAAATTCTACTAGTAAAGCTATCATTTCCCTGAGGGGCTAGTGTGTGGATGTGGTTCCTTACCCTGTGGGGGCTCCTCTCTGAGGTAGGGGGGAACCTCCTCCTGCTCCCCCTCCTGAAGGTTGTGGTGGTTGTGGGGGTCGACAGGAGACAAGCCGCTCTCCTCCCCCACCTCCTGCTCTGAAGTGAGCACCTGAAGGAAAAGCCACAGCATGCCTCAAAAAAGGGCTTCTTCAGCATTCTCATGTCACAGACTTGATGTTATAAAGGCCCAAAATGTAACAATTGACCATAATGTAGGCCTAATAACTGCCTGTAATGTAATAAAATCCAATGCAATGAAGCCCATAAGATAATAAAAATCCAATATCGTAATAAAACCTGTAACATAATCGCATTTTTTCCCATAATATAATAACGTATTACTTTGTGTATTGTTTACCTCTTCACAGTATAGGTGATCTATTTGTCAGCACAATTCAAGTGGGGAGTGTCACCTAAAACTGTATTATTATTTATTATTATTATATTATTATTATATTATATTTATTTATTATTATTATTTCTGCTCACACTAAAGCATTGCCAATACACAAATCAAAACAAACAAAAAGAAGCTGGTACAAACTATTAATATGACTAGAATTTATAACCTCCTCCTCTCCTCTCCTCTCCCCTCTCCTCCTCTCTCCTCTCCTCCATGGTGGGACACACAAACACACAAACCGCTCTCCAATTATAGTAGTGGGATGGCAATGCATCTCGGATGAACCACAAATTACCACATGGTAGATGTGGTTCACCATGTGGCGCCACAAAGCATGTTACAAGAATCATTACGGTAAGTATTCTTTAGCAGAGAGTACAACAAAGCATTCAACAAACCTCCTCAAAAGTATCAAAAGGTATACTGTAAAATATGAAAAGCAGCACAAAGAACAAAGCAAGCAGCATATACTATACTATATATATACTATATACTGTATATTACTATCTTGCATATTCATATATCTTGCATACTCATATCCACTGTTGATACTGTTGATACTATTAATACTGTTCATACTGTATATATCTTAGCACATTCATACTACCCTTACAGCTTATTCTATTCATATATATATATATACGTATGTACATTACATTACATTGCACTGTACTTTTACAGCTTCTTTTGCACTTCTGGTCAGATGCTAAACTGCATTTTGTTGTCTTAGTACTTGTACTCTGTGCAATGACAATAAAGTTGAATCTAATCTAATCTAATCTAAGCATGAAGCAAACTACAACACACAACACCACAAAATGTGGCACAAAGGGAGCCTATCCCAAAGCACCAGAAAGTCGACACCAAAAAGAACACAAACACATTTTGACTATTAGCCTATTACATTACTGGTTTATGTTATTACATTATTTAGGAAAAATGCTGTTATCAGGCCTGTAATGTAATGAACTAGCAATAACAAGTTATTATTACATAATGAGCAAAAAAGCTTATTATTTTTTTTTTTATCTTATCTTTTTGTTTTTATTACGTTATTGGGTTTTTATTAGGGCTGGGCCATAAGGATTTTTCTCGATATCAATATATATCACGATATGGTTCATGTATGCAAAATCACATTAAATAATCAAATTAATGTTCATCTCATTGAACCGAATGGTAATGTTAGGTGTGATGTCAGACAAAACAGAAATATTCAAATAATATTCCTACCATACCTCATTTTATGAGAGTTTTTAAGTAAAATTTGCTTGTCATCATCAATTTAGACAGCAGAAATGTGTGTCACGATATCAAAATATCTTCATATCATCACGATATGATTCCACTGAAAGACAATAAACGATAGGCTAATATTGAATTATCACCCAGCCCTAGTTTTTATTATATTATGGGCTTTACTACATTTCATTTTATTGCATTATGGGCAGTAATTAGCTACATTATGGTCAATTATTATGTTTTGGGCCTCATATGTTACTGACTCAAAGCAGTTCTGCATGGAAAAGCAGGGAAGTCCTGACTGATCAATTACAGGATGCGTGTGGTAAATGAAGTGCTGATTAGCTTCATTATTGCTCTTTATTATTAACACAAAACATTATCTTTAATCGGAACCTCAAACTTCCAACTGACCACTCACACAGGCATACTGACCAAAATATAGTATGCCACTCTACTTTTATTTGATGTAGACTGCTGATTCATCACATCCATGCACTCTTATTTATTCTTTTTTACTATTATTATATAGACAGCCTTTCCTTTATGATTATTACATACTTTCCTTTTCCATTTTACAGAGTTTAACCCAATGGTTGTAACTGTGTATTCCAATTCTTGTCTTGTTTTCTCCCAACCTCTCTTCCATACATCATTTGATTTTAGAATGCCATTTTATTGCTAACTGGTATCTTAATCCTGGCTGCTGTCAGCCAATAGACTGATCAGACAAGAAGCACACAGACAGAAAGCTATTTCTGTTGTGTGTAAGCAGTTTATGTCTTCTGTTTGTTGCTTAGGCCAGTGGTTCTCAACGTGGGGTCCGGGGACCACCAGGGGTCCTTGAGGGGGTTCCAGGGGGTCCCCAGCAAATTGATGAATTGTTAGACTTCACCATTTAGAAGAAGTGAACACAATTAGAGAATGTAGAAGAATGACTGTAGTATGACTGTAGTATGACATAGTTTCTCTGTTATCTCTCTACCTACAATACAGATAGTCATGGAATTCTGGACAAAATCATATCTAACAATAACAATATTCTCAGATTTGGGTCGGAGAGACCAAATCTCATCAAATGGGGGTCTGTGGCTCTAATGTGGACTAAAGTAGGGATCCATGATATGAAAATGGTTGAGAACCACTGGCTTAGGCAGCACTGTACTTTGCAGTAATACATAGAATCAGTGGATTTAGATGTGTGAGTAGCTCGGCTGCTGTCGTAGCTGCAGGTTTAGGTTTACTTTGCTGACACAACACAGATGGACACTACAGTATGGCAAGTATCTGGGAAGCATTTTACTTGAGATAAAGCCAACAGCCTCCGACAGGATTTTTTGGTGCTACACACCAGGATAACTTTTTACTTTGCTCGGTAAAGTCGGTCAATTAACATTACAAGCTGTTGTGAATATCATTAGGCCTGTTATCATTGATAACACAGCTAATGACTTTCTAGCTATCGTCATGACAGACCAAAACATAATCCAGCCCCCCCCCCCCAACTCACCTTCATTGTTTTATCTCTAAAACCTCTTCAATCCCAATATCCGCAAACTCCGCTCCACTTGTCAGTGACGTTAAAATATTTAAAAAAAATACCTAGACGCTTGACGCAGCAGCTAGTTATTGGCAGAAAGCAGCTCTTGATGTTTTTTATCGCTCCTGTTTCTGCTGTTTTGCTGTCAAGCTGGGGGGCGGAAGTGACGTTGTGGTGTTTACCGTGCTGGTAGCTGTAATGGCGGCGCTCCGCCACACACTGTCACCAGAGTCACGCTGTGGAGTCGAGCAGAGAGGCCTTTACACTTTCACTCATCAGGACCTAGGTTAACAGAAAATATGAAAAGCTTTTCCAAAATATGCGGTCACGTGAGCCGTCTCTTGTGAAACCGTGGTCGCACTTTTTTTTTATTGTGTTGCGCATCTAATGGTGTCTATACGGTACTCACCCTGCCTTGAGTCATAGCGTTTGGTCAAATGATAAGAGCTGATAATCAGCTGATATTTTTTTTCTGCTTGAATAACACTGCAATAATTAGCGTGACTGAACACTGTTTTTTTGTTTTTTTTAAAAAGGAAGTTAAAAAAAACTCGCTCGCTTGCTTGTTTGAAAATCTCAACCTGATACCATTTACCATATGTTAACAATAAAAAAAAAACTTTTCCACCAAGTCTTAAGCAATAATGACCCTCAAACATTTTGACTGCAGCGTTTTAGGAAATTATTTAAATAGTCCCTGCATGGCTGTACCTTTCATAAAGGGACTAATTTTCAATAATTATAAATAAATAAATAAAATATAATCATTTTCTGTACATCCATTTCTGTGCCAGTGTGTGAATATGAAGACATTTTACTGTACCATTATTTATATTGCAACTTAAAATCAGCCACAAAGCCCAATTTCCATATTCACTGTTATATCATATATTATGTATATGATATAACAGCCTATTCAAAGTAGTCTCAAACTAGCCTATGTGCACTATAAAGATTAAGTGATTTCACTGCAGCATTTTTGAAAAAAACCCAAAACAAATAAAACCACTGCATTACTCTGAATTACTTGGTAAGATTTTCCAAATTTGACCCTTAATAAACAATTTAATTTCAATAATTAGTGTAAGGTAGTAGGTCCCAACTATTGCAGCATTATTGTGTGAAACACGTGCATTTAAGTAGGTATCGTGTGACACAAACCAGTCAATGGCGATCCGATATGTCAGTAAGGGATTATTTTGTTCATTTAAACACACATTTAAAGCATGGATGGATTAGTGAACGGGCCAGTGCAGGCCCAGGGCCCCAAGAGCTCAGGGGGGCCCCTAAGCCAGAGCCTGATACATGATGATGATGTCACTACTTCAACTGTCAACTTTACATTTACTGCCCTGCAGTCAAAGGGCTTAGTCATTTATATCAACACCAAAGCCCTAAAATTCCCCCTATAATAGTTATTTATTATTATTTATTTTATATTTGAAGGTGTCAACATGGCTCTGTCACAGTGAGTGTTCCCCTCAGTTTATCTATAGTGCTTTAGCAGTAAAGCACTGCATTTTTGCCCAAAGGCCTCATAATGTAAAGTTATGGTTTATGAAAACCCCAAAATGTTGTTTTCCGCTCCTGATCTGTCAGTAGGACCTACTAACTCATATACCATGCAGCTACTGTGTGGCCATACAGTAGATTTTAGGGCATTGCAGGCAATCAGAGGCATTTTGCACTTTAAAATATGTTTTTTAGGCCTAGAATAATATGTGTTTATTTAGTTTTCTCTCCCATAAGTGCGATAACAAGAAAAGATAATCTGCATAGCAATATACGCAATGGGAGCATGCAATAGTTTTTTATGTTCATCTCACTTTTGTATTTAAAAAAATATTTTGAATATGAATTTGAATCGGTCTTTAATAGTCTAGTATCCTACATATGTTGTCATAATCTTTCAAAAAACATAAGTTTTGTGCTCACAAAACCCTCTACAAAAAACGATACAGAAGGGTGGCTCCCTGAGCATCAGTGGAAGCAGTATTATAAAGATAATTTCAGTGCTGATAGATCAGGTTGTATACTTGATGCTAAAGAGAAAAAGTTTGTTGAGTATGTCCCTATTAATATCTCTACAACAGCTTCTTCTTTTTTGGACAAAGTAATTGAAAATAACACGGTAAGCATTAACTAACCCTTAATTAATGTACCCTTATTGTTACCAATATCTCTGCAACAGCTTCTTTTTTTGGACAAAGTAATTGAAAATAACACAACACAGAGGGAAATAGACACTGGACAGCCTGCATTGCTTTGTTTTTACATTTTTTTTTACCTATCTGTATCAATCTTTGTATACAGCCAAAGGGCATTGAGATACAATTTATAAAAAATTTTCAACAAAATCAGATAAACAATATGGCCACCAGCAACAAATGAACTTTACAAGGTGCATGGCCTAACATACAAGGTAACACTTTACAATAAGGGTCACTAAGTTAAGGGTTAGTTAATGCTTATTAAACATTAACTAACCCTTAACTTAGTGACCCTTATTGTAAAGTGTTACCACACAAAACCAGCCATAACTCACTGAACTTTCCAAACAATACAAAACTTGTCACATGTTCAGCAGAGATCATCAAACTTGTCTGCAACATCATTCCAAATCATCTCATTGGGGGCGCCAAAAATGCAATGAATTTGGATCTCCTTGGTCAATGTGCATGCTGCAGCTACAGACGTCAGTCAAAATGACAAGTTTGGCTGTGGTCGTTGCATGTGGGTGTGCCCTACAAAATGTAGCTGAAATTGCTCTAAAATGCAATTTTTTTTAGTGTGTTTCAGTCTTTGATCTGCTCATGTATGTATCTGTATGGTGTGGTTATCTATGTTTCTATGTACTGGCTGTGAAAAGAAATTTCCTGAGGGACAATAAAGACTATATCTATATCTATGACATTGTTTCTAAACTACAATGACCCCAGGTTACATTAATGATGTGTCCAAGTGCATCAGAGGATGTATCCATGAATCATTCCAACCTGGCTAGAGAAATAGCATCCAGGAATAGGCTGGATGACTGCCGCGAACAGAGTGTTGACAGCTCGGAGACGGCAACCGGGCAGGAATGCATGTGCTGAAAGGTCTGCAAGATTCCACGTGACCTGAAGATATACCAGATCAAAACAAAATATTTGGTGAGGGAGAGAGCTCTCCATCAGCAGCCCAAATGAGGAATTCATGGTTTCCTGTGCCAGAGACGTCCTGCTGGTTGGTATAGAATTGAGTACTGGAAGAAGTGGAGGGCACAGGATGCAATTGAACAAGCTGTATTAAGACTGTGTTACAGTATGTGGGTGTTGCCTGTGGCATCCAGACTGGCATTCCTTGGTAGCTTTCTAACAACCCGTCAAGATGGGGACTAAGTCAGATACGATATAATACTGCAAGGTATAAGATTAAATGTGAGATGAGTGTGTAAAAGCGCATTCCAAGAATTCCATGGAGTAAATAGAGTTGAAATGTTCAGTTCCAGAAGAGTTTTGGACCAGCCGCGGGACTCATTGGGATTTTTAACTTTAGCGGTAGCTGCCATAGTACACAACAGAGAACCCCTTCAGTCTCCGACATCAGAAAACGATAGTAAAGGTTGGTGCAATCTCGGAACCCATCGTCTATCGGTCTGACGACGATTAGACTCTGGGGGCAACGGCCAATATTTCCTACCCAGGCCACGCCTCCCAGCGTCGCCCCGACGACGTTGCGCGTCATGCTGAACAGGCCGCCACCCACTCTCCACATGACTCCGCCCTCTGGCCTGGGGTGGTCCTTATCTGGGTCTGAGAGGGAGAGAGAGAGAGTTTTAAGGAGCGTATATTTATAGGTTCACTGATAATGTCTGTAGTAGGATTCCACCGATATATCGGTTCGCCGATATAGATTTTGTCTGATTTTGCCCTCTAGTGGCTATTCAGTCTCCCTCCACTGCCTGTCGGCTTAGCAGTGACTGACCTCAGTTTGTAGTCACGCAATCTCGGAACCCATCGTTTATCGGTCTGACGATGATTAGGGGGGCAACGGCCAATATTTTGGGGTTTCTGGTGTAACCAGCGGACATCCGGGCCAAGACTTCTGTGCGCCGGTCATTGTATACAGTCTGATTAGCAACTTGAGACGCGAGAGTCAAATGTTTCTCCACACAGTACACAAACATTGATACTTTTTGTAGGTGTTTTAGGTCCAGACGACATTTTGGATAATCTCTATAAACAAATATCTGCATATGAGACGTCGTCTCTCAACTCCAACTCCATTCTCGCGAGGAAATATTTGTTTTTAAATACCTTAAACTTTGTTGCCACAGGGAGTTAGATTGCAGACTCTCAAGCGGAAGACCCGAGTTCGATTCCTGGCAGGGACGCTTCCACAAAAACGTCGTGGGGCTGTTAGACTCTTAGGTGGCTTTCACACCAGCATCGTTTGGTCCGGACTTTAGGACCTTTTTGCTAAGTTCGGATAATTTGGTGTGACTGGTGTGAACGCGCCATGCGGACTCGGGTGCGTACCAAAATCTTGCAAAAGGTTACATTATCATTTTGGTGTGAACGCAACTAAAGTCCGAACCAAAGAAAGGAAATTACGATAAAAAAATAAATACAGTAGCAGTACCGGTGGTGGTACCTGTTTTAGGAGCTTGAAGTACTGGCTCTGTTCATTTTATAACCAAAGTTTTCCAACTGGGTGGTGTTTGGACCTTCGGGCCAATCACAGTGCTTAAAAACAGAAAACTCCGCTCAACCGGGAACAAACGCACTAAACAAACGCACAGTCAAATGACAGACAGACAGACAGTTTAACCTGAGCTGTTTCTATTCCAAACAGAGTTTCACAGCATGACGTTTTATTCCCTTTGTACATTAGGTTGATTGCTGTGGACGTTAATGTGCTGCGGTCCATTGCCGTTTTCACTAGGCTGGTGTAGGGGTCCCACAATAGCGAGTCATTCCTATGTTCCCAGGGTCCTCTGTTCCCAGGGTCCTATGTTCCCAGGGTCCTCTGTTCCCAGGATCATATGTTCCCAGGGTCCTATGTTCCCCAGTTCTAGGGTTAGGGTTAGGGTTAGAGACCTTCAAAATCAAAAAAAATTATAACCATTGGTTTTGTTTTGTTTATATAGCTGTTTTGAAGCCTTGTTCCAATAAAAAAAACTGGATAATATTTATGAAATATTTTAACTTGAAACGGGTCAAATTTGACTCTTGAACACAATAGGAGGGTTAATGTGTGTAAACAGAATATTGAACTGGGGAACATAGGACCCTGGGAACATAGGACCCTGGGAACATAGGACCTTGGGAACTTAGGACCCTGGGAACATAGGACCCTGGGAACATAGGACCCTGGGAACATAGCAACTAGTAGCTATTAGCTACGCCATTGCTATGCTGTAGGTGCCTATGGTGGTATGAGCATTTATGGTTCTGCGACTGTGATTCTGCACATAGACCACTGAAACGCCAGACAGTGGCATGCTTTGTTAACACAGAAGTATAACAGAAGAAGTAGTAGTGTTTACATTCTCTTAAACTCATGTTCTAGGATATTTCTTACCAAAAAATTCTGTGACATCTGGTAGTCTTTATAATTCGGAGATGCGGTGTCCTACAAATGAATACATTGGCAAATCTCCTCCGCTAGTCACTCTTTGATCTGCTGGATACAGGTAGGAAGAAATACAAAGTGGCCAATCACAGTTTTTGCAGTCTTGCATCGCCCTATGCGCAGTTACATTTTTAAACAAATCCACAAGTAAAGCCTGCCAGACACATATCCCTCCGCCACTGCAGCAAAAACGAGAGCCAGAAGAACGCCACTGTCTCCAAAAATAACTGCTGACAGAAAGCTCAGTTTTTTTTTGTTTTTTTTCAAGATAACATACTGGTATGATTATACTGTGTCATGTCTGAAGAAGAGCTCATGCTTGAAACATTACATGTGGTGGTAATAAACATCATTGGAGCAATTTCTAGTGTGCAGACTCTATCTTGTATTAATTGGCTGTCCCTTCTGTCCAGCACCTAGTTTTAGTTTGGATGTGCGTGCTTTCTTGTATCTTTATGATTATACCGTGAGCGTTGTATTTTGCAAAACAACGTTTATCATAGTTTTCAAAGACTGTCACGGATGCCCCTAGGATGCAGTAGAGATGGGAGGGGGTAGTCAGTTGTTACCGGACAGATGGAGCAGGTGGCTAGTGAAGTTATGGTTTCTACTAATAGGGATCATGACGTAAAACAAGTTATTTGGGCCCAGGGTTCAAAATACCGAACTATCCCTTTAATTCAATCACCTGCAGGCTGGAGAGGTGGGTTGGATTACATACCGTATTTCCTCTAATAGTCGCAATTAAAAGCCGGGTCTCCGATAATAGCCGGGCCGTGGTCAACATGAACAAATAAAGGCCGGCTCCAAATACAGGCCGGGGAAATAAACAAAGGAAAAAACAACATTGGACACCGGTAAACTCCTGGTGCCTGTTATATAATGTAACTGTAGTTTGTAGTAACATACAAGTGCCACAAGATGGCAGTATGCCACAAGATGGCTCGGCCGGCGGAAGTCTCTGGAGCATACCATCGGCGATTACCCTAATTATCGGTAATGCATTGCAGTAACAAAAAAACGGCTACCTAACGAACCCCAACAGAAGCAGATCAGAAAACAAGGAGGCTTCGTACTAAAATATGAGCAAATATACTTATCAAACAGAGGGAATTAGAAATAAAGGCCTGTCTCTAATATAAGCCTGCAGTTGAGGTAAATAAAGGCCCAGGCCAATATTAGAGGAAATTGGGTAGATTAAAATCACCCCCTGCACCTATTCTATCCTAAGGCGTCCCACAGGGGTCAGTTTTAAACTCTATTCTTTTCTCATCATAAACGCCTGCTCGGTAGGACATAATACGCCATCACAATATCCATTCTGTTTGCAGATGACACAGCTTTACTCACCTATCAGACCTAACGACACGATTGCCCTCTAAACTGTCTTGCAATGAAAGCTCACAGAGAAGAGGATTTGCTTTCCTGATAGTGAGGAACTTTGACTTTGAGAGAGGACATGGAAACAGAGGAAGAGTGTGTGTGTGTGTGCACGCTCATGTGAAGGACGGTCTATTTTCAGTCACGCAGAATGTGTGCTATGAGAGGATTGGTGGTCGGCCAGTCACATGTGTGAGTTCCAGGAAGTACTATCCTCATAAAACAATAACTCTCAGCTGATATTATAATAAATAGATTGTTAAGCTCTACTTGGGTTGCTTTCAGTTGACACATGTTGCTCCCTATGACAGGGCTTTTTCAAGACCCCAGTGAAATAGGTGGTAAAAGTTATTGGCTCTATGACAAAAGCAAGTTTTCACTTGGGTAAGACACTTTAATTTCTGTAGGTGGGTCAATGATGTGACTTTTTGGTGTCCACAGTATATTTTTTAATATAAAAAAGGTTTCAATTTTTAGTTTATATTACATATTATGGGTCATCTGTTCTCTACCTATTATGTGAATAAATTACATATTATTAGCAATAGAGACTGATAAGATATTGAGCTCAAAAGACCCAAAATGTCATACCAGATAGCTGTTCACACCTGAAATCTAAATGGAAAAATACTCAAAAAGTGGCAAAAATCCAATGCATTTTAAAATCTAGCCAATAGGCATAATGGTGTGAGGGTGAAAAACCTTTCACCCACTCATTGTAATTACAGTCAATGTCATACCGGATAACCCAGAGATACAGGAGTTATTGTGCCCCACAATGCATTGCGATAGTCATGTGACAAGAAGTTCCATCATAAAAGAGATTCTAATAGACCTCCAGGCACAGAAGAGGGTTCACTAAGTCTCCTAAAATATTGATCGTTTGACCTTTTTTATCACTGGTGCACCTTATGTCATACTGGAAAACACATCAAAAGTGTTTATATATGCATAATATTGTTTTAATTCAAATTTACATTTATAATATTAAAGATGAGTTTAACCTGTTCAAGGTCAAATTGACAAATATCCATAGCTGGCCAAAGAGCTGCCTGTTTATAAAGGTTCAAATGATTTGTCAGTCTGAGAAACTGTTATCCCACAATGTCATTTGTTTTCCGGACTGCCATATGAATAGATTATTTGGGTAACACTTTACAATAAGGGTCACTAAGTTAAGGGTTAGTTAATGCTTAATAAGCATTAACTAACCCTTAATTAACAGTTAACTAATGTGTCTGGTAATCATTTACTAATGGTGTTCATGTTAACTAAGGTATTAATTTATACATTATTTAATAGTTTATAGATGACTATTCAATAATGTATAAATTAATACCTTAGTTAACATGAACACCATTAGCAACTAACCCTTAATTAATGTACCCTTATTGTAAAGTGTTACCGATTACTTTTTTCAGTAACGAGTAGTGTAAGGGATTACAATTTCAAATTCAGTATTACATATTAATCCCATTACTTAAACCTGAACCCCCTTCAACCTTTTCTTTTCTCTCCTTTGAAGTTTTCGAAAGTTTTTTTTTTCAATTCCCTGTTTGTGTTTTTTCCTCATATGTATCTTAAGGACATGCGCGCGCTGGGTTACGACGGCTACTAGCTAAAAAAGCAAAACAAAAGATGAAGGGTGAGGGAGAGACGCAGACTTTGAGTAGCTGGAAGTTTTCCCGTTACTTTGAAGTGATCTCAGTCAAGGATGCAAAGAACATTATCATCTGTTGTAATCTTTGTGTGAGCAGCAAAACACTTTCCACAGCGAGAAACACAACATCCAATTTATCAAAGCATCTAATATGGCAACACAGCAATGTGAAAGTGACATTATAAGGATAACATTGATGGACAATTTGTTATTGAGACTTCTTTCACTTGATTTGTAATTGCATACTTATGTGGACTGATCTAGGCATGCTTCCATTTTCTATGAGATTAATTCCTCCAAATAAAATTGTATAACAAGTTATCAAAAGTGGAGTAAGAGGAGTTGGGAATCTCTGCCAATATAAACTGAGTGAATGGGTGTTGTTGTTCTTCATTCTCTTTTCCTTCCTTCCGCTTGGATTTAAACTCCCATTGGCTATTGCCACAATCACTGTCAGATTTTAGTCTTTGATATAGATTTTTCTTATTTTCACAGATATTGTAACACATGAGCCAGAGTAAAATAAATAAATAAATAAATACATAAAATGCATAGAAATATGCTAGAAATTATCTGGCTTTGGACACATGTAGAAGGTAAACAATAAAACAATCAAGCAACAAAGGTAGGAGAAAGAAAAATAAATAAATAAATAAATAAACACCTAAAATAAAAAAGACAAAAGTAAAGAAAATAAATACAAATTTTAAATATAGCCGCAATTGTGGGGTCCAAGCACAGTTTCGTTTGTCCAAAAAGCATCTACATTTCACATCTACATTTGTTCCAAATAATAGTGACAAATTCAAGGTGTTAAGCAATTGGACTTAATGTCATCATGATTTGACTGACTTTATTGTCCACCTCAGTTGAAATTTGTCTTTGGCTTCTCCCAAAGTACAACAAGAGTACATACATTACACATAGCACAACACACCATTAAAACATACAAATATACAACATACAATAGTGCAAATGGGCAGGTAGCAGCAAATAGGTTATATAAATAATACCAGAGAGCAAATCTTATAAAATACTATAGTAATATTGATGCGTTATGGTTTTGTGGCGCACAGCCGGGGCGCAGTGGAGATGCTGGTGCCAGACGCACAGCCGTCCTCCACAGCTAGCTCTCCACCACTGCAATGAGCTTCTTGGGGTCAACCTTTATATCTTCATATATATTTTCAGTTTTAGTTTTAGTTTTAGAAAGGGTCCGGCTCTTGGAGCTGGCGGCATTAACTGCTGCTGTATGTTGCCACTCAAACTTTATTTCGCTGGTGATGCCCAACTCTGGCTAATGGCTATCCGATCTGCTCAAGATGCATAAAGTGGCTCAGTGTTAATGGGGTATTAGTTATGGCTTAGCACAAGCTTTTTTGTTGGCCCGTGACTTCTGTCAAGTTAATCATTTCATTGCAACCACATTGTTATTCACTATGGCCAAACTTTCCACTAGAAAACATGCCCCTTGTTCATGACTACTGATGACTTCAGAAAGGACTTGCCTGGATTTGAACCCACAACCGTACGCATGAAATACTGATACTTTACCTACTGAGCCAAACACCTGTTACAGGCTTACTGAGGAGAAACTCAAGAAATCTAAAGGGATAAGTATTGTGATACTGCAGCCTAGGATTCACAGTGCTAATAACTTTATAGAACATTGTAGTGCTCTCCATTTACAAATAAAACAATACTGAGGCCCTGTCCACACGTATACGGATATTTTTGAAAATGTAGTATTTTCTCTGCGTTTTGGCCCCCTGCCACACGAAAACGGCGTTTTAGGTCACTGAAAACGGAGCTTTTGGAAAACACCTTCCAGAGTGGAGGTTTTTCAAAACTCAGTTTTCGTGTGTGCGTGTGGACCGGTGAAACGGAGCTTTTGAAAAATGCTGATATCATGACCTCAACTTGCTCATGGCAATTGTTGTTTTATTTGTATTGAGCATGCATCAGGAACGTACGAGCGATGGTGGACCACAAGTTTGTTTACGTGTGGTCAGTACTGTTAGGTTTGATTACATGTTCACAAGTCACCCTTGCTGTACTTCTCTTACTTTACACTTCTGCTTGAAATCCGCGATCCGCCTCGCTTTAGCGCTCAGTTTGTTGCCAAGTAGCGCTGAGTTGTCCTCTTGTAAGAAGTGAGCACGGATCTTATTCGCTCAAGTTGAACTATTTTCCACTCTTTGCATGCGTGAAGAATCGGCGCCCTTCCATAGGAAATAATGGCATTTGAGCAGAAACTGCTCCGCAACGTGAACGCCGCGTTCTTGCGTTCTCGTGAGGAGGGAGAGATTTTCTAAAACACCATTGGTGTGGACAGGAAGTTTTTTGAAAATGGAGGAAGAAAAAATGCGTTTTCAGAAATATCCATATACTGTACGTGTGGACAGGGCCTAAGTCACATGGGACAGAAAACTGCTGCTGCACTGCTCTCTATGGGTTGAAAGGTCTGGCCACAGCCCAATCAGTGATGTCAAATCAGGTATTTAGCCATTGACAGATAATGTCAAACACCTGCTTTGAGTTTTCTGCACTCTATGATTTAGTGTTGATTTACTTTCCATGATACTTCAATATGGTCACAGTTGATTGGGGACTTCAACTCACAACCTTGTGATCCAAAGACGTGTGATTAACCACTCTGCCAACTTCCACTTCCACAACACAAAGGGAAGAGTGATAGGTCACAGGTGCTAGTCCAACCCATATTGGAAGCCTCAGAAAGAATATTATAACTGTATTAGTGCCCCACATTAATCAATTTACACATGGCTTTACAGACATGAGTCCAGACATCATTCCTATTTAGTTTGATGACGCTTGATCAATCTATCTTGAACATAACACATTGTCAGTTTATCAAACTATTTGCAGCTCCACATTTCAATCTACCATGTGCTCAGTTTTCAAGATATCATTATAATTTTTGGGCTGTTTAATAATTAAGGTATGACGATTTAAAAATCAGGTTGTTTTTTTCCTGTAACGTACAGTTTAGGAGGACAACACTGTGGGATCACAGTCAGTTTTTGCTATAAACAGAGGGGGGCGACTTCAGAATCGGGGGTAGGTAAGTGTATGAAAGATTTATGTCACCTCAACCAACATGTCCTGAAAATCTCAACTCTCTAGGACATACGACAGATTTTTTATGAATTTTGACTTTAATACCTTTGAAGATTTGGTTACTATATAATAAACCATGCCCACTTTAATCAATCATGACCAAATTTCATGGACCTAGAACATGTTAACAAAATTTCATAAAAATCTATGCAGTCAATTATATTAACTTTTTGCATTTGTAGCGCCCACTAGTGGTAGATTTCAAAATGCATCTGTGGGTGTGTTCATGGCTAATCAGTTATGGCCAATTTGGTGTTAGGGCATGTTTTGTTAAAAGTTTATTGGTTGATAAAAGCCAAACCATTTGGCCTATCAATAACCTTTATACAACTTTGAAAGAGGACGGTCCCAACATTGTGTTCATTTTGCGTATTTGTGTGCGATCATGGTGACTATTCCCTATGCAGTGTTTGTCATATAGTGTACTACATGGGCAATGACCAAACAAAGTTTCGGACACTACATTAAACATCATTGCCTAAAAAAATGTGCCAGATATTTGTCATGCACCCGGACACGTCCAACATCTCATAAACAAACCAAGCATCATGACAGGTGGTTGAAATGTACTCAGGTATCAATTTTAGAAAGTTTTGAACATTAAATTACAAATAAATTGTTGAAATTCTAATCATGTGCAAATGTGGTTTTGTCAACTAAGGTGCTCCTAATGTGGTAGCAAGCTGTTTTAGTTTGGCAAACAATAAGCTTGTGAGCTAACGTTAGCTAGCTCACAAGCTAGCGACTAGCTACTCTTATTCTTCTGTAAGATGTGATCGCATTGCACTGTGGTATACAGGAGAAATTGTAGGGTACATTGGCTGTTCACTACAATTTGCAGTGCATTGTGGGTAATATATAGTGAACTATATAGTGAATCAAATTAACAGTTGAAAATTTGGACACTAGTACAAAATGGCGGACACACTATATACACTATTTCTGTAATAGGGAATGGTTTCGAACAGAGCTTATGCATAACCTTAAAATGAATCAGTTGCAATCTAGCAACTAATCTAATTGTTTTCAGTTACTTTTCAATGACTTTATCTAAAAAATCCATAGGCTACGCAGATAAACTATTTATTCTGAGTTACCAACAAATTTTGGTAACGTTTTATGTTACCAAAATTACTTGATTTGATTCTTTTAATGCAGTGCATTTTGCTTGTTCTTTTATATGAATTTTATCTTTTTATCTGCCTTCTATTGATGTAAAGCACTTTGAGCTGCATGTTGTGTATGAAAAGTGCTATACAAATAAAGGTTATTATTATTATTATTATTATTATTATTATTATTATTATTATTATTATTTTATTACCATCTATAATCCAATTTAAATGTCTTCAGCCTTCAAACATGTTTGTGAGTAAGTTATCACCCCTTTTTTCACCATGTGAAAAAAGGCTCTAGCTCACTCAATTTCTTCATGAATGATTTCAACTCAATGAATTAATGGATGGATTAATGAATTAAATAATTTAATTAATGAATTATACTACTTTTTTAATGACAACAAATAACGTCAAAGAAAAACATAAGGCTTACCACTGTTGAAACTGTTGTATAAATAGAGGAAAGAAATTGAGTGAGCTAAAGTATAGAATGGACCCCTGCTGGTTTTGTTCAGACGGCCCTCACAGTGGGTGTTAAGTGGACAGCCCATGGTGCGTATTGAGTGGGCTGCCCTTTTGGGGCCACTGCATAACCAACTGTGGGCTGCCAGAGCCCCAACAGCCCACCCACAGCTAGCATGGGGCCAATGATGTTTGCTGGGTCTGCTAATAGTCCATTCTCTACCCTCTCCCACCCCTTTACCCCTTCACCCATCCTCCCTCCATCCCTCCTCCTTTCCTCTCTGCCTTCATCCCTGTATGATGAATTACCCGTTACTATTCAGAATCTGGTCATAGGACAGGGCTTGTTGCCATGACAGCAGGGTTAGATTCCAAGCATATGTTACCACAGAGGAGGGGGCGGGGCTACCTGCAAAGCCCTCCTACCTGTCAAGCCTGCTGGCCTGTCAATCCCAAGTCTTGACCAGGCTCCGAACCTAAAAAGGTCAGTGTATGTGAATGTATGTTTGGGCCTCAGTGTTTAAATAGTGACAGCAGGTGAGAGGCTGTACTCTCTCTCTCTCTTCTTCCTTTCTTCCTGCCTCACTCCAGGGAGCGGCAGATACTGTCCTCCTCCACAACTCTCCAAGGTAAGATAAGTCCACTGACATTACACTGCTGGGCATTAGGGGAGCATTTAACAAGGGGGCTACCATTATGAATGGGGATTAAGCTAGGGTTACACCAGTGGTCAGTCACAGAGAAGTAGCTTAACAGGTGTTAGACAAGTCAGTCTGTCATTCAAGGAAAGGTGCTTTTGCCCTTTATGTCATGCCTACTGCTGTTATTTTGCACACTAATAATGCTGTAATCCAAACTTCTTCACATACTTCCCATTCATACATTCTGAAGTGAAAACTTATTTTTTATATCCTATTCCTCTGTTTTGTATCCCATTACTGTTTGCTGCTGAAACGGCTCAATGTCCCCACTGGGATGATGTGTTCAACTAAAAAGTCTTTCCAGTTGTGCAGCATGCTTTGTTGATTCTGTACCACAATCTCCACCATGGTGGTGTGCTTTCTATTGGACTGTTTAACTGTATACTGAGCATATGCTTTCAACGTGCTCTACGTAGACAGGATTGCCCTTTTAGACTTCAGAGAGTAGGGCCAGTAGCTCTGCAGCAGTGGATTCGATGAAGCTCAAATTATCCCTGTGGGAAAATAGGGCACTGGGTCAATTTCTTTAGAATTTTAATGTTTCACCATCTCACATATTAATTGAACAATTGTATAACAGTGAGGTTGCTGGCTTAATGACACCATATACAGTAGCGTTAAATTAATGGGCATCCACTGTCTGCCTGGAATACACTGATTTGTCAAGACTCAAACCACTGTAGAACAAGGTGACTGATGAGCTGTAGTTGCTGGTAGTAACCAAGTTGTAGCTACCAAGTATGGAGGGTTTTAAGGGCCAAAACTAAATATATAAATACATAAATAATTATATAATTAAATGCTTAAATAAATGAATAAATAAATAATTATATAATAAAATGCTTAAATAAATGAATAAATAAATAATTATGTGATTTAATGCTTAATTGTCACCATAAATAAATAAAACACAAATTAAATGAGACATTAAATATATAAATGTTAATTTTATTTATGTATTGATTGATTGATTGATTTATTTATTAATTCATTTATATATATATTTATATATTTACACATTTGTATATTTATGTATTCATCCGTATAATTAATTAATTAATTTACTTATTCATTTATTCACACATTTATTTATCGATTTATAATTTTATTTATTTATATATACTTTCATTTATCCGTAGTGTAACTTGCTGCAGCAAAATAAATAAATCTGTCAACTTCATCGATTTAAGCATTAAATTATATAATTATTATTATATATAATTATTTATTTATTCATTTATTTAAGCATTTTATTATATAATTATATATTTATTCATTTATTTAAGCATTTAATTATATTATGTATTTATATATTTAGTTTTGGCCCTTAAAACCATTCATAACCAAGAAGCCAGGATGTAGGTATTAAATTTCAAGTAAATTTAGTCTCAGCCTGGGTTCATTAAAACATATCAGTACATCATTTAGGGTTGTGATCGCTAGATTGAGACGCATTACATTAGCTCAGCGGTTGTTCAATGTTTTCAGTTGTAACCCTAGGATTATTACAACATACTAGCTCTCCTGCCATGTGGACTCAATCAGAAAACTTGATGTGTGCTTGGTTTTGAACCTGTCGTTTAATAAACCTGCTGTCGGGGACCCGCCCACTCCCCCTTGGACTATTGTAACAGATGAGTCAGCTGTAGGCCAAGGTCACAGAGGAGCCCTCATGACTGCTGAGTTTTGCCAAGTAGCCGTGATCAGGATCTGTCTGCCACTGAGACTTTGACACTATCTATCTATGGGGCTCTGACAGCCTGGAATGATGGCAGACATGTGGGGATCAGAGAGGAAAAGGGAGAGGCAGGACATTTATTACATAACATGGCTCTGTGGAGGTCCGGGAGTGGCCATCCTTTTGTATTTTGTGGTAACCAAGAATGAACTCATGCACATTACATGCTATTTTTTGTATATGATATATGAATCATGCGCTTGCATTGCATAAACACTCTGCAAATCCATATAAAAGTCTATCTGTTATACCTTAAGCCTTATTCAACTAAATAAATCTTTATTCAAAATAAGCCAATGCAATACACCAAATTCAACGGTAACACTTTACAATAAGGGTCACTAAGTTAAGGGTTAGTTAATGCTTATTAAGCATTAACTAACCCTTAATTAACCCTTAGTTAACTAATGTGTAATTTAATGTGTAATTTACTAATGGTGTTCATGTTAACTAAGGTATTAATTTATACATTATTTGATAGTTTATAAAGATGACTATTAAATCATATATAAATTAATACCTTAGTTAACATGAACACCATTAGTAAATGATTACCAGACACATTAGTTAACTGTTAATTAAGGGTTAGTTAATGCTTATTAAGCATTAACTAACCCTTAACTTAGTGACCCTTATTGTAAAGTGTTACCAATTCAACTAATTATAGCAAGTAGCTGAAAAAAGCTAAATTGAGCACATGCTTGAAAAAACGTGCATGGGGAGCCATTGTGG